>NC_081833.1:42577163-42644694 GCF_030867095.1 Alligator mississippiensis | reverse complement strand
TACCTTACACCCTTGCTACTTAGTACTAATATTACTAATATTTAGTATTTAGTAATGGATGCAGAGAAAAACCAAAAGACATAACTTCTTAAAGGCACAAGCCCCCCTACCCCCAATTTTTCTTTTAATTTAATTATTATTTTTCAGCTAGTCTTGTAGCTTTTGGGGGCCTGTCTTGTAATTTTTGAGTGCTTGGGTTTGGTAATGCTCTTTTCATTAGAATGTCTGTAATTTTTTTTGTTGTTTCATTCTAAAAGTTACTTTAGCATTACTGGCTGATTCTGGCTTTCTTTTATGGTAGAAGGTTGACATCTAGTGGTGTACTTTAGAAAATACTTACACTGCTGCCCTGGTCACCCCCCTCAGCTATGCTATGGTTAGATACTAAGAGCCACACTGTCTCATCAAGGGTTCCAATTACATAGAATCAGATTCTCAGGCATCCTCTGTAACTGTAATCACAATCAACATCTGTTGTGTCTATTTTGTATGCATTTTTTGCACAATTTTGGTCAACAGTTAAGGAGGCCAACAGAAAAGGGGCTCATACTATCTCCTTAAAGAGCTGGACAATACGAACAAGCAAGAACTTCCCATTTACTGCTAATACCCTTGATTACTTGCACAAACATTAAGAAGTCATTTTCACTGTCTTTACAGAAGGAACCTCTATTTGAATTACAGGCAGTGGAATAAAGCATTTGGAACTGAAGTGAGGGAAAATGCAGAAACTTTATGATTTCTAATCATTGGACAGGTGAGGTTCTCGAACTCTCCCAATAGGAGTAGTGGGGCCTAACAAACTAACTAGTATTAAGATAAGTGTACGAAAGGGAACTGGTGTGGTTGCTTGCATAGCGGAGAACTGGATTTGAAGATCCAACAGGTTTCTTCCAAGCCTATATAGTCCTAATAGTTAATTACCTAGTTCCCAAGCCACCAAGTAATATGGTTGTTGTAGGCCACCTGCTCTTGTGGGCCAGATTTTTGTACAGCTTGAAAGACACAAAGGACACAATTGCCCAGAACTAGCCAAATAAAATTCTGTCAGTCAAATGTGTGGAAGCTTTCAGTAGGTGTAAAACTGAATCAAGTACAATTCAGGCCACATTTAAACAACAGTCTTGTCTAGATACTAACACAGTTTTATGGGTCAATGTGGACGTGGTTTGCATTGAACGCAACATGGATTCACCACTTTTTTTTTTTTTTTTTTAAATTAGAGGCCATCTACATTGACTGGTATTTACAACTATTACACTGCTTTGCTTTGCATTTCATTTTGATGAATATGGTTCCAACTGAGATACAGATACCTGTAACAACAGGGGAAGACATGCTAGGTCAGAAGTGAGCAATTATTGTGGCTGGAGGACTGCTTAATGAGTTATGGTGAGCTGTTGAGGACTGCAAGGGTAGCTCAGCCCCTTGACAGGTATTTCACCCCCTAGTCACTATCTTGGGACTGGAATTCCTGCACCTAACCCCTGAACTTTGCAACTGGAAGTCCTTCCCCTTGTCCCTGGAAGTACTTCCTTTGGGAGGTGGGGGGTTTACCATCTTGGAACCAGAAAAAAAAACAAATCATATACTAAAAGTCAAACATCTACAATAACATATTTTAATTTATTCCAAAAACATATTTTTGTCCTGATTTATGTGCGTTTACATAGTGTTTATAGGGGCAATTGCATAATAACATCCTCTTGTCTATTGTGTGTGGGGAGTAGGTTGGGGGGTGGGGGGGGTGTGAATGGTAGGGTATGGGGTATGTGTGTGGAGGGGCTGGTGAGGGGGTGTGGGTGTATAGGGTATGTTGGGGGCATGGAAGTCTGTGTGCGTTTGTGTGGGGGGTGACATCTACCTCCTGGATCTAACTCGAGCTGTGTGCTGCCAGGCGGCTGAGTCTGCGTGGGCAATGAGCACCCCAAGTGCCCACTGCCTGCTGCTGCTACTTGCGGCGGGGGGTCAGTGAGCCATGGGGGAGGCCTCTGGATGGCCTCGACAGCACCCGTGGGGGGGGCAGGCAGCACGTCCGGCGTGCTGAGGCTCCCTCCGGGGAAAGGCACCAGCTAGGCTGCGCCGTACTGCACAGGAGGCAGGAGAAGGCTCTAAGCCTCTAACAGAGGCAGGAAAGGGGAGAGGAACAGAAGGGATTGAGACTGAAATTCAGCCAGCTTGTCCTGGGAAACATGTTTCCAGGGCATGGGAAATGCTAACTCCCTTAAGAAATGAACACTGAAGTGTGTGTATGTATGTGTGGGGGGTGAGGGAGTGTGTGCAGGGTGTGGATATGGGTGTGCGGAGCCCCTCCAGAGGCCTCCCCCATGGCTCACAGACCCCCCCCCCCCCCCCGCCTCCTGTGTGGGCACGGCGCAGCCTAGCTGGTGCCCTTCGAAGAGCACACAGAACAAGTCTGGCGTCTTCGGGGCAGCTGCACAAGGTTTCCACTCCTAGCTTCAGAAAGACCTCAAAGTTCTTTACAGAACTTAACTCAATTCACATGGGGAAACACATTCACTGACAACAGCAACATAGTTTCAAACTCTTTTCTACTCACAGCTCCTACTTACATAGTGGGTCTGACAATTCTGGCAGCAAAAGGGTCGGAAAGGGTAAGCCTCAAGCAGCGAACAGGAAGGCGCACAGGCAGTCTCTCACTGAAAAGCCCCAGTAGAGATTTCAGAAGGTCTCTTACCTTAGTTTGGCACCGGGGCGTCAGTGGGGAGACGGTCTGTATCTCAACTGATCACTCTGGGCGTCTCTATCCGAGTCACGGCACCAAATAGTGGAAGAAATTAAACTTCGCATTGTGGTTGTATCAGAATTGACAGAGCCATCTTGGTTTATTTAAAGCTATACAAGTGCTCACAAGGATGATTCTCAAAGGAACAAGTTTACAAGCATATTTATACTTTAGACAGCGAGAAAAGATGCAGGGTTCAGACAAAGCAACCTTGAAAGAAACAAGAAGAAGTTGATCATTCGTTTGTCACACGTAAGCAGTTTACTTTTTTAGCAAACACATAGTTTTGGGAATGGCTATCAGTTTTGGGGTTTTTGGGTTCCTGGAAAAAGGAGAAAGTTAACATCTGCACATAGACAAAACAAGGCATGAAGGTTTTTCCTCATCTTAAAACATTTTAATAGTATTCTAAAATTAAACAATTAAAATGTTTAATTTTAAACATAGCATCAGCATCTTTTTCTCTTCTCTTTCTCTCTCTTCTTAGTCAAGTAAGAAGCCTAGTTAAACTTATTTCCACACCTGCCAACCCTCCCCCCACCATGTTTATCTCTATCCTAATACTGGGATGAAGTCAGCCTTCTTGCTGTGCAGGTTCTTACTGGTTGTTTGGGGGTTTTTTGTTTTGTTTGGGGGGGGGGGGGGGGGTTGTAAGCCCCTGGCATCACGAGACTTCGGGTCTTAAAAATAACAGTGGTAGCAACTATTAGCTAAATTACAGTAGCAGCCAGGGGCCCCAGCCAGACTGGGGTGTGTTTCTATGCTTGGTATTTAGACCTAAATATTGAAAAGGCATTAGCGATGGTGGGTGCCCAAGTCAAGTCTGTGATTGTCAGGGAAAAGGTCCTTGGCACTTTCTGAAAGTCAGGCCCCCAAACTTGGACCCTAGGTAGAACAAACAACAAGAAAGGATTTGCATTCTGAGGTTGTCAGTCTCTGTCCCCACTGTGCCCTATGCATCATTTACCCAAAAAGTCCTACCAAATCAGAGCGATAACATTTTACCCGCACTGTATTAGTGTGAATGGCTGCACAACACCGGCTAATGGAGAATCAGATCATCGGCTTTTAGTAAGGCCAGTAGTACCTAAGGGGCCTGATTTTCATTCAAAGAGGGGCCAAATGACACTGCCAAAACAAAGTAAAAGGGTGCTCACATAAATGAGAGATCCTACAAAGGTGACTTGATGTACTCTCTTGACCACCATCGTTACAGTATCCGAGTGTTTCACAGTCTTTAATGTGCTTATTAGGGCTGTGCAAAATTTCACCCCATGTTTCGTTACGAAGCTGTTTCAATACGTTTCAGGCTCAGAACAGCCCAGCCTCCTGCCATCTGACAAGGCAATCGCGCCCCCCCCCCCCCCACTCCTGGGAGGAGTCGGCAGAGCTCCACAGCCCTCCCTGGAGTGCGGGGGGGGGGGCAATCGGCCTCACAGAAGGCTGCTGCTGCTGACTGGGACCGGTGTTGGGCACAGCCCACACCCAGTGCCAGGAAGATCGGTGCTGCCACTGGCCCCAGCCAACAGCACCAGCCTCCTGTTATCCGGCAGGCAGATTGGGCCCCACACCCCCCCCCCCGGGAGGGCTACAGGGGCTGTGCTGGACTGCTCCAGGGGGTGCGGCCCCCCCCCCCCACTCTGCCTCCCAGATCACAGGAGGCTGGTGCTGCCACCTGGGGCCAGCGGCAGTTGGGCCCAGGGCAAATCAGCTCATGTGGGGACCTGCCCCCGCCCCTACCCCTGGGCCCAGCACCCTCCTCAGGCCGACTCGGGTACAAGGCCTGGGGTATATCAGCTTGTACAGGGACCGGACGCTGCCCTGATCCCTGGAGCCAGCGGCAGCACCGATCTTCCTGGCGCTGGGTGGGCAAACCATCGAAACAGCATCAAAACGGCAAAACAGTTTTGATTAAACAAAATGGAACAGTGCTTTTGAAATTAGACAAAACTTGATACAAAACACTGTTCCCTCAAAACGGATGTCGAAGCGGAACAGTGCTGTTTCACATAGCCCTGGTGCTCGTCTTCCCAACGCTCCTGTGAAGTAGCAAGTGCTGCTACTGCCATTTTACAAACATGGAATGGAGGCACAGGTACACTAAGGGATGTGCCCAAGGTTACACAGGAAAAAGTCTGGGACCTCAGGTCTCCTTAGTGTCTCATGCCTGAAGCAACCACCAGACATGAGGAAAAGCACTTTGTGCCTGAAAGCTGGTCTTGTGTCTTTCCCAACTATAGAGCTAGTCCAATAAAGGATATCACCATGTCAATATACTCCTTTACCATTATGGCTACAGCAAAATTCCACCCCGACTGCAAGTCTTATAGACTTCTTTTCTGATTTTTTTTTTTTTTTTTTTTTGCTTTGTTCCTTTGATCCCATTTTCATTCTTTCTTTCCTCTTATTAACTAAATGTAGCACACATGAGTGACAACTGCTTCCTGCTACCAGAAGTTTGCAACAGGTTTTTTTTATGGCCACACAGTTTGACGGCCCTGGTTGTTATCTGTCCGGTATTCACTGTTGTTATTAGTTCACCTTGTTAAATTTTGCACACTTACTCTTCTACTGTGTCTGTGACAGAAGTGAGGCATGGTGGGCCATCCTTGACTCTTTCTCCAGGGCAATATAGGCCGCAGTGCTTTTTGCCCCTTGGGGTCAGGCCCACGCTCAAGATCTCAATATCGCACTCTTAGAGAGTGAGCCATGGGGTACAAATTGCACATACACCCACAGAAAAAAATCAATCAGGCACACATACACACTCAAGGTACATACACTCCGACCAGGCGCGCACGCACACACCGGCAAAAAAGGTACATACACATCCAGAATTACCAGCCTAGGCACATGCTCTAAAAACGTATCGCCAATTCAGACACCTACACACTATACACACGAACAGTTAGACAAAAATCTGTTGTCAATACCCGCACACCCCATACACATGTCACTAATTTGTATATCACACGCACGATGACATATATTTACCTGTTCACACACGTACCACCCACCTACACATCCATCAACTTGGATGGTATGGTTTGTATGCGAGTGTTTGTATGGTTTCAATCTTCTGCCGGCTCATTTAAAATCTGAGTGCCAGCATGGTTCTCAGATGTACCCGATTACAAGGTATGAAATTCATCTGAGACCAACATTAACCTCTATCACCTGGCAGCATACTGTCATCGTGTCACTTGGCAGAGAACATGCAAATGCCATAAATCTTATTTCCCAAGTTAAATGATAGTAAAACTGAAATGATTTTCTGCAGCCCTACATGGGCACATTAAGCTCACTATTGCAATAGCATAAGAAAGCAATAACTATAATAAAAGTAAACAAAGCCATTAAAGATTAACATCAGTGTCATTGAGAGCAGAAGTGGCGCTGGGGCTGTGCCTCCTCTTCTTAGCTCTTCATGTTTATAACCAGGAGTAAGCAAAATGATTCTGAAAAATAAGAGGAGTCCTGACCCATGACACCACCTTAAACCATCTTTCCAGAGCCGTATGTTCCCATTACACGTGATAGCTTACTAACACATATGATACTGGTTTGTATGACCTCACTGTGTATTAGTATGGATTACCGCCACTGGAAATGCTGGCTCAGGAAACAGAGTGAGTACTAAATTCTTCTGATGAAGGGAAAGTAAAGGAAAAAAATGCTAGAGTCATGAAACTGAAGTTACAGGCAGGACTACATAGGCAAAAAAAAAAAAAAAAATCACCTCTCCTTGTTTCAGTCTTTTTTTTTTTTTAAATAAGGCTTTGGGCTATATGTGCACAAATAAGCTTACTTCTTGCAGCCCCTGGGCTATTAACATGGGAAACTTTTGGTGTAAGGCAGTGTTACTCAAATTTTGGGACCTGCAGTCCAAATGAGTGTTGCAGGGCCAGTCCATGGTGTATGAGGTTAGTCCACAGGTACGATCTGGCATGCTGGCCCAGTCGTGTGTACACAGCCCAATCTCATACACTGGGTCCAGCCACTCACCAATTTGGGCCAAATCCGAATTGAATACAGACCGTTTTGCACACCCGTATTAGGCAGTAGCCAGGCAGTGCACTCTGCAATATGCTCTAAGACAAGTATGTGTTTGCCTACCTTGGGGAAACTGGGGAAGCTGCTGCATGAAATCCCAGACAAATTGAACTCAATGGGAATTTTGCGATTGATTAATGAAGCCCCCCTTGCTGTTTTACATTTCTCTGAGCCTTTTGCACCTTCTGATACTTTAAGGAAAAAGCATGGAATCTGGCTCAAGTATATCAGACTAGCATGGCTCCCCCTCACAGATGAATTTGCCCCCCTTCCCTAACGTCCCTTCATTGACTTTTTCCCTGTGTCCCCTTTTATTTACTCTCAGCTTCAAAGGCCCCACGTGGAAAGCTCTGAGGACAATGTTCCTCTGTCAGACCGTGAAGTCAGGAGTTTTCAGCCAGCTAATTTGAACATGCTTTATTTTTCCAGAGTGACTTTGCTGTCTCTTCTTTATAAATTTTAGTGAAAATTGTCCTTTAGTGCCTGCGAGTGATCCTCTGGCCAGGATTTACTGCTGAACTTTGCAAAGAAGAAGAATTATGGGTTAACAATCACAATTCATTGCGACTTACCTCAACTCCCGTGTGCCCTGCTATGATCTAAACACCTCATCTCACTGGTCTCATCTCTTAATGCCAGGATACAACATTGTCATTTTGTATTTAAAACTTTGTTTACTGTTTCTGGCCTTCCAGGGATCCCTCCTCTCAGAAGTTCGCTCATGACACCAGCCATCAAATCCCTCAGGAATACAAACCCTCCTGAGTCATTCTTCTGTTATTTCCAGAGTCTATTTTATCATAGTCACTTGGTTTTCTGCCTTTCCCATTCAACTATGTTTGAATAAGCAGCAAAATAAGTGTACAGGACCTTCACCTAATGCAGGAGGTATACAGTCCCACTAGGGGGAATGCCTTACTGGACTGGGTGTTGGCTACAGGGGATGACCTCGTAAGGGAGCTGCAGATCCGTGGTCACCCTGGGGACAGTGACCATCAAGCAATCAAATTCACCATATGGCGTAGGGTGGGAAAAATAACTAGTAAGGTGAAAGTGACTGGCTTTTGGAAGGCTAACTTCAGTGTGCTCAGGAGGTTAGTCAATGACACACTGCAGGATAGGAATATTGGCAAGATGGGATTCTAGGAAGGGTGGTCGTTCCTAAAGGAAGAGATCCTTTGGGCGTAGAGGGAGACTCTCTCATTGCGAGTGAAAGGAGGCAAAGGGGCCAAAAAACCTCCTTTGCTAAACAGAGAAGTCCAGGAAAGCCTAAAGGCAAAAAAAGAGGCATATAGGCAGTGGAAGCAAGGGGAAGCTACCAAGGAGGAGAATATCTGCTTGGCCCGCGCTTGCAGGGAGGCAGTTAGAAAGGCCAAAGCAACTACGGATCTGAGTCTGGCAACAGAAATTAAAGACAACAAAAAGTCATTTATTAGGCATGTAGGGAGTAAAAGAAAGGTGCAGGGCAGCATAGGACCCCTACTGAACAAGCAGGAGCAATTAGTGACAGACAGGGGGGACAAGGCTGAGCTTTTCAATGAGTTTTTTGCCTCCGTGTTCCTGAACAGGGGTCAAGACAAGTCTCTGAATGGGTTCTTAAATGGACATCAGAGGGACACCAGCCTACCAACTGTCAATGCTGACTTGGTGCAGAGTCACTTGAATGGACTGGACGTGTTCAAGTTGGCAGGTCCGGATGAGCTGCATCCGTAGGTACTGAAGGAATTGGCCGGTGTCAGTCACGCCAGTGGTTCTGCTATGTTTGAGCACTCGTAGCACTTGTGTCAGGTCCCGGAGAACTGGAAAAGGGACAATGTGGTCCCTATTTTCAAAGAAAGGGAGGAAGAAGGATCCGAGTAACTATAGGCCAGTTAGTCTCACCTCCATCCTTGGAAAAGTCTTTGAAAAAGTTATCAAGGATCACATTTGTGAGAGTCCAGCAGGAAAAATAATGCAGCAGGGCAACCAGCATGGGTTCATAGCAGGTAGATCATGCCTGACTAATCTGGTTTCTTTTTATGGCCAGTTCACAAAATGCCCAGATGCAGAGTAGAAGTGGATATCATTTATTTGGATTTTAGAAAGGCCTTTGATATGGTATCTCACCCCATTCTAATAAATAAGTTACAAGGCTGTGACTTAGATGTGTACACGGTCTGGTGGGTAGCAAATTGGCTTGGGGGTTGCGCCCAGAGAGTGGTGGTGGGACAGGTCAGTATCAACCTGGAAGGATGTGAGCAGTGGGGGTCCTGCAGGGCTCGATCCTCAGACCTGTACTCTTCAATGTCTTCATCAGTGACTTGGATGTGGAAGTAATGTGTACTCTGCCCAAGTTTGCATACGATACTAAACTGTGGGGTGAAGTGAACACACTGGAGGGTAGAGAGTGACTGCAGGAGGACCTGGACAAGTTGGAAAAGTGGGCAGAACACAATAGGATGCAGTTCAACAAGGACAAATGCAGAGCGCTGCACCTAGGGCATAAAAATATCCAGCACACTTACCGGCTGGGGAATGATCCTCTCAGCAGCACAGAAGCGGAAAGGGATCTCGGAGTCATAGTGGACTCTAAAGATGAGCGCGAGTTGTCAGTGTGATGAAATCATCAGCAAAACTAACCGCACTTTATCATGCATTAGCAGATGCATGACAAATAGATCCAAAGAGGTGATACTTCCCCTCTATGAGGCATGGGTCAGACCACACTTGGAGTGCTACATCCAGTTTTGGGCACTGCACTTGAAGAAGGATGTGGATAACCTCGAGAGGGTCCAGAGGAGGGCCACTTGTATGGATAAGGGTTTGCAGGCTAAGCCCTATGGGGAGAGACTAGGGGACCTGGATCTCTTCAGCCTCCGAAAGAGAAGGCTGAGAGGTGATCTTGTGGCCGCCTACAAATTCTTTGGGGGTGGGGGGGAGGCAGCAGCAAGGAATTGGAGATGCTACGTTCACCAGGGCGCCTCCTGGGGTAACAAGGAACAATGGTCACAAACTGACAGAAAACAGATTTAGGCTGGATATCAGGAAGAACTTCTTCATGGTAAGGGCGGCCAGAACTCGGAATGGGCTTCCAAGAGAGGTGATGCTCTCTCCTACCTTGGGGGTCTTTAAGAGAAGGCTGGATAGGCATCTGGCTAGGGTCATCTGACACCAGCACTTTTTTCTGCCCAGGGCGGGGGTGGGGGGGGGGGGGGGGGTCGGACTCGATGATCTGATGAGGTCCCTTCCGACCCTAGCATCTATGAATCTAAAATGGTGATCTCAGAATGGAAGACCACAACACTTGTGGGAATAATAGGACAAATTCTTTTCTTGTGTCCGGATTCAGCAAAGTGCTTCAATCAATGTAGCAGTGCCTGTGGAGACCAGCACAGATTTGCCCCTTCTTATAGATTCATAGATATTAGGGTCGGAAGGGACTTCAGTAGATCATCGAGTCCAACCCCTCTGCATAGGCAGGAAAGAGTGCTGAGTTTAGATGACCCCAGCTAGATGCCTATCTAACCTCCTCTTGAAGACCCCCAGGGTAGGGGAGAGCACCACCTCCCTTGGGAGCCCGTTCCAGACCTTGGCCACTCGAACTGTGAAGAAGTTCTTCCTAATGTCCAGTCTAAATCTGCTCTCTGCTAGCTTGTGGCCATTATTTCTTGTAACCCACAGGGGCGCCTTGGTGAGTAAAGCCTCACCAATTCCCTTCTGTGCCCCTGTGATGAACTTATAGGCAGCCACAAGGTCGCCGCTCAACCTTCTCTTGCGGAGGCTGAAGAGGTCCAGGTTCTCTAGTCTCTCCTCGTAAGGCTTGGCCTGCAAGCCCTTAACCTGGACCCTCTCCAGGTTATCCACATCCCTCTTGAAGTGCAGTGCCCAGAACTGCACGCAGTACTCCAACTGCGGTCTGACCAGCACCCGATAGAGGGGAAGTATCACCTCCTTGGATCTATTCGTCATGCATCTGCTGATGCACGATAAAGTGCCATTAGCTTTTCTGATGGCTTCGTCACGCTGCTGACTCATGTTCATCTTGGAGTCCACTAGGACTCCAAGATCCCTTTCCACTTCCATGCCACCAAGCAGGTCATTTCCGAGGCAGTAGGTATGCTGGACATTTTTCCTCCCTAGGTGCAGCACTTTGCATTTCTCCTTGTTGAATTGCATTCTGTTGTTTTCTGCCCATTTGTTCAACCTGTCCAGGTCTGCTTGTAGCTGTTCCCTGCCCTCCGGTGTGTCCACTTCATCCCACAGTTTTGTGTCATCCACAAACTTGGACAGAGTACACTTCACTCCCTCATCCAAGTTGCTGATGAAGGCATTGAAGAGTATCGGTCCAAGGACCGAGCCCTGCGGGACCCCACTGCCCACACCCTTCCAGGTCAAAACCGACCCATCCACTACGACTCTCTGGGTGCGGCCCTCTAGCCAATTCGCCACCCACCGGACTGCCTAGTCATCCAAGTCACAGTCTTTTAACTTGTTCACCAGTATGGGGTGGGATACTGTATCGAAGGCCTTCCTGAAGTCTAAGTATACGACATCCACCCCTACTCCCGCATCCAGGTGTTTTGTAACCTGGTCATAAAAAGAGACTAGATTAGTCAGGCATGATCTGCCTGCTACGAACCTGTGCTGGTTTCCCCTCAGCATAATTTGTCCTGCCGGGCTCTCGCAAATGTGAGCCTTGATAATTTTTTCAAAGACTTTGCCAAGGATGGAGGTGAGACTGACTGGCCTATAGTTGCCCAGGTCCTCC
This sequence comes from Alligator mississippiensis, assembly GCF_030867095.1. Taxonomy (NCBI): domain Eukaryota; kingdom Metazoa; phylum Chordata; order Crocodylia; family Alligatoridae; genus Alligator; species Alligator mississippiensis. Next base: position 42,633,148 of record NC_081833.1, on the reverse strand, counting down.
TTCCTCCCCTTCTTGAAAATGGGGACCACACTGGCCCTTTTCCAGTCCTCTGGGACCTGGCCCGTGCGCCACGAGCATTCAAATATTCCCGCCAGTGGCTGTGCAATGACGTTGGCCAGTGCCTTCAGTACCCTCGGATGGAGCTCATCCAGGCCTGCCGACTTAAACGCATCCAGTTCCTCCAAGTGACTCTGCACCATCTCTGGGTCTCCGCGTGGTAGTCTGGCACCTTGCTGCTGCCTCTCTACAATCCCAGTGAGAGACTTGTCTTGCCCCTCACTTAGGAACACGGAGGCAAAGAACTCGTTGAGGAGTTCAGCCTTGTGTCCCCTGTCCGTCACCAACTGCTTCTGCCCATTTAGTAGGGGTCCTATTCCTCCCTGGGCCTTCCTTTTACTCCCTATATATCTAAAAAAAACAATTTTTTGTTATCCTTTACTTGGGATGCCATGCTCAGCTCCATGGTAGCTTTGGCCCGTCTAACTGCCTCCCTACAAGCGCAAGCAGAGGAGGTATACTCCTCTTTGGTAATCTCTCCCTGTTTCCACTTTTTATGTGCCCCCCCTCTTGGCCCATTTCTCTTCATTTAGAAAACATTAACTTTGCTTTTGCAATTTCTCATCTGTTTGAGATAAACGTGCATCCTGGCTATTTAATATTACATTCAAGGGTGTGGCATAAATAAGTAGAGAGAGAAAAATAAGAATTGCCCGTTTCTGTTTGGCTTTAAGTCACGCTTCAAGGTTTAGCTTTCCTATCATTGATTTATCATGAGCTGCTTTAGTGTTCTGCTTCTTGCTATGAACTACAACTCATTCCTGGGTGATCCACAGCTTTCACATTTTCTATTCATTTAGAAAAGCAGTCCCTCCTGGAAAGGGCTCATCACAGCAGTGAAAGTTGGTATGGGCCTTATCTCCAGGTGTGGTTGAAGGATGCTGTACACTAGCTCTGATGAGCTCAGCAGAGCTTATTTGGTGCAACTGTCTTTCTGCTGAGCCCCAGCATGATGAAGCATTCAGTGAAGTGGTGGTCTGCTGTGAGCTGGTTATTTTATACTTTTCTTTCCAAGGAACTATGCAGCAGTACCTCGCGCTTTCCATGTGTGCCTTTTAAGACCACTCTTTGCAATTTCCCTCCTTCAATTTCCCTTCATCTCAGCAGCAGACTAGTAGGCTCATCGTATATATAGGTGCTATGCTTTCAGACCTGGTCAGGGAAATTTCTTTGGCTGGAGGGATATAGTGAACTGAATGCAGTGGATGAATTTCCACACACTCTGCGGTGCTCCTAAATTCCACCAATACAGAAGACTCAGAGCCTGAATTCAGATCCGCTTCTTCAACTTTCTAAATCTTTGTCACCTCTTGCCACATAATGTGCTGCCCTGGTCTGGAGAAGATGAAGAGATTCACCCCCTCTAGGGCCTTCCTCTGTGATGCAACACTTCTTGCAGGCTCTCTTCTTCCTTCATCCCATGCCAGATGTGGCGAGCTCAGGCAAAGACCCCTCTGTAGAAAGGATATTACCCAGGGGAGTCATTTTGCGCCTTTCATGGCCCCCTTATAGGTCTGCAGTACTGGAAAGCATAGGGACCATGTACATGCCAAGACCTGAAAACACAAACCGGAGACGAGCAGAGCTCCTGTAGCATTTTAGCGTGTTGAATTCAAACCAAACAGTAATTTTATGAGCAATAATTATTTTTCTAGATCAGGGTAGTGCAGGGAGCCCCCAGCTGAGACAGGAACATCATTGTGCTACATACTGTGCATGCACACAGGAGTAGGAATTCTTGCATCAACGAGGTTAGAATCTTCTCTTCATTCATTAAGGGAGGCTCATATGCCAACAACAATGGCTGTTTGTATTTGGTTGCTATGTAGCTTGTATTTAGTTGCTAGTTATGTAAATTTCTAGGCAAATTAGATGCCACCCTTTGGCCTCTGCAAAATTGCCAGCATGGGACTCATTGTCACAAAGTCTGTGTACCTCTGTTACAAGGGAAGATTCCTGCCTCTTGTTAGGTGACTGAACAAACCATGATGCAAGTGTTACTGACCCTAGTGCTCCTCCTATGTTTAAATCAAGAATGTGACCTTTAAATATTCACCTTACATATTTTTTCATCTACATGCTCTGCCTGACTGGCCTCTAATGAAAGACGGGTGTTATGTGGGCAATGTTCATATATCTTATTTTACATTTTAAGTACCAGGAGGCAGAGTGAATACACCTGTGATAGAGACTTTTTACTCAATGCTCACCTGCTGTGCATACAAAATAAATAAGTAGGTAGTTACTGTGGGCCCAGAGAAAGATTGAAAAATGACTAGGCATTTATGTGATCAACTGTTAGATGAACAAACAAGAGCTTTGTGAGGGGGCATCAATTTTCATGCTTCAAGGAAAAAGCAAACCTCTATGGCATACAATTTTCCCTTTCGTATTTGCCCTCCACCACTGTGAGATACATGTTCATTAATGTGCTGTAGTTACTGTGCATTAAGCTTAGTACTTGGTTAACCAAGTACTAAATCAATGCATAGTAACTCGCACTACTGTGCAGTAGTGATGGTGCATGGCTATTTAGTGACACTTACTGCACAGTAGCGTTTTAGCACAGTTTTTGCCTGGCAAGCTACTACACAGTGTTATTCGGCTACTGCACAGTTATCATCTCATGTAGACGCACCCATAAAGTATTAAACTTAGGGCTTTGTTACAGATTCTACTGCGAGCTGCACGTATCGGGTTAGTGCTAGCTTGCAGTTCCGCCTTCAGATTGAGTGGCACACCTGTGGGAAGTGGCCACGCCTAAATGGAACAGGCTGGGTTATATGAATCAAGAGATGATCCTGCCCTGGAGTGGCATAACTTTGAGCCACATAACGAGTGTTTTAAGATACTTAAAAGGTGTTAATGTGCAGAAAAAACAGGGGTTAAAAGCTCCAGGAGCCACCCAGAATTAACACGTAACAAGGTCCTTAAATGGACGCAATTCTCACTTTCTTAATGAGAATCACTCTCCTGGAACTAATATCCCTGAAGTGTCCACTTCAGAGGATTTTTGGGGTATTTATTTTCCTGAAACAGTTAGTACTAGCTAGCTGATGATGGAGACAGGGCATTCTGGACTGGCATATACAACTGCACAAGGTTCTGGACATGTAAAAGTCATGCCCAGGAGCTCCAGACACACCTATTTGATGTTTATCCAAACCAAATCTGCAAATCTTGGTGTGCTTGTTTCTCTGTTTAATGTACTCAGGAGTGTTTGAGAGAGGATTTCTGTATAAGTAGAACAGGCAAATATTTAAAGTTACTAAGAGACTCAGCCCATGAGGTCAGCTGTTATACATTCCAGACTGACCTCCTTTTGTGGCGTGTCAGGATTCTCAGTTCAGTGTGATCAAGGGTTTGGGTTTTTTCCCCATTAGCACGAGTTTCAGTGGTTGGACCCTATTAGTGGTAGCCTGTCCAATCCTAGCTAGATGTTTAATCTTAAACCTGACTTATTAAAAATCTGAGGTGGGTTAGGATCTTTTCCAGCCAAATTTTAAGCCAAGTGAAACAGTTAACAAATTGTTCCTCTCAGCTTGTTTACAAAATATTTATGTAGTGCAATTGGTTTTCTCTTCATCATATTTGCATCAATGTGGCTATGTAGCAAAACCCCCAGTTTTTCCTTTTGTTGTTGTTGTATTTATTTTAAAATGCATTGCCTCCCCTTCTCCCCAACCACTCCCGACCTTTTCTCTCCCTTTCTTTTCCCTATAGATAAGTATAAGTAAGCTAAGATGTAGGATAAGCTTTAAACATTTTTATTTTGGTAGCAAGTTTTTGGTTTTGGATATCCACTGTTGTATATTGTATTATTATCATTTATGTATTGATTTTTACTGTTGTATATTGTATTATTATCATTTATGTATTGATTTTTATTGTTTCATATGGATATTGTATGGTTTAGGCCTGTGTTTGTAAGTGAACCAAAGTCATGTCAAGTTCCCATTTTATATGTCCAGTCTCCAGCTTCTGTCCTCTGCCTGGGCATCCCATGTTGCAACTGTACGAGTCACCCACCCCTCCCATGTAAATTGGTTCCCCAATGAATGAGTGTGATTGGAAATGATTGAAATACAATGGTAGCAGGCCTCTACTGAATGGCCTGTAACGACTGGGCCATCACCTCGCATCGATTCACCCAGGAACCACAGACCTCACCCAGCAACAGAGACAAGACCAGCATTTGAAAGACAAAGGACCCTGCAAAACCAGCAACTCTCACCACTACAGATAGCCAAAACTGCACGTCCTTGCATGGAGCACACATGCTCAGTACACCAGGGGCTGACCCTTGCCTGGGCATGCCTCCTGTCACTAGGGTCACACAAGGTCTACCCCTATAAAAAGGGGCAGTGAAGACAGACCCAATGGGAATGCCATTTCCATCTGGACCAGCACCATGCCACACCACCTATCCACCCAGAGGCCCTGCCAGCGACCCCCCCCCCCCCCCTCTGGACAACACCTACTGGACAAGGACCCCTTCCAGCCTGGACAGGTAGCTATTACCTGCACACCTCCTCCTCCTCCTCCTCCTCCTCCTACAATTTGGATTCTTTTTCTCTCTCTGTGTGTGTCTCTCTCCTCGTGGACTTTAGCCCCTGCACCAAGCCTCTCTAAACCCTGCTGCCATGGTGTGGGTGGGTGCAAGGGAACCAATTTGGCATTGTGTCACCATCTCCCCTGTTCAGTAAAACCACTGTCATTTGCAACCCCACGTTGTGTCATGTTTTACTGAATCCCAGTCCCTTCCTTATCTTAAAATTCCAGCCTCATTCTCTCTCAATTCCAGCCCCCACCCCTCTCCACTAGTTTCCCCGATCGCCTCAATTCCTACTGCCTTTTCCCTGTGACTTTCTGCTGCCTTTCTCTGCTTTCCCATTGCCCCTGCTGCCTCTCAGTCTCTTCTGCCACTTTTCCTGTGATTTTTCTGCTGTCCCCCTGCTTCTCACGCTCCTACTGCCGTTTCCCTGTGACTTTCTGCTGCCTTTCTCCGCTTTCCTGCTGTCCCTGCCACCTTTCAGTCTCTCCTGCTGCTTTTTCTGTGATTTTTCTGCTGTCCATCTCTGTTTTCAGGCTCCCTCCCGCAGCTTCCCAGCTCCTGCTATTTTTCTCCAGCAGCTGGAGCCTTTCTCCAGCTCCCAGCACCTACTGCCCCACTCTGAAACTTCTCTAGCTGCCCTGGAGCCATCCTCTGGCTCCTCCACACCTACAGCCCCTCTTTAACACCCACACTTTCCCTTAGTCCCACTTTCCCTCTCCAACACCATATGTACGCATATATAGATATCGGGGGGGGGGGGGGGTGCGCACGCGCAGTATATGAATTAGTAATCCATGTATGTGTATTGGATGTGCAGGTGTTGGTAACTGGTAACTGATTTTGTCTAAATATGGTGTGTGTGGCGTGTATGGGCTTAAACTGGTGATAGGTGTGCATGAACCTATACTGGTTATTTTGAATGTGCGTGTATCCGAGTTGCTAATGTGAGTGTGTGTAATATATAAAATATATACACTATATGGCATTGTGTGCATGATATACAAATTAGTGATCGGTGTCTAACTTTTGGGGTTTATAGTGTATGTGCTTGAATTGGTGGTAAGTATGCATGTGCCTAGGCCGGTTTGAATGTGTATGTGCCTGAGCTGGTAGTGTGTCTGTGTGTATGCACCCAATTGATTTGTGTGTTTTGTATATGTGCAATTGTGTTACACCCTCTTGTCTAACAGCGCAATATTGAGATCCTGAGAGTTGGTCTGACCCCCCAGGGCAACAGCTACACACATTCTGTGACCCTTATAGCAAATAAGGGTGTCTAGATATGTAGCATGAAATGCTGGTGAAAGGTTTTGAAGGTAAATTTGACATTCCCTTATTTTCTGAGTACTCTTAAAATGGGGTGTAGTAGCCTCAGTCAACCTAGCTGTAAATGGGTTCCTGGTCATTCAAGCTGGGTGTCAAAGATAGCTGAACATGATGCCATGTCACTCCCTATGTGTGGGACTCTTCCTTGACCATGTTAACTCAATGCGGGGACTCGTGAGCAGAATGGACCTTTACATGTACCTGGTGCCAAAATGTCAGAAATGTAGCATGTTTCCTTCTTCAAAAGTAGAGCAACATCCTTGCCCAGTCAGCATTTAGCTCCTTCACAGACTACCAGTGAAGAAGCCAGTCAGTGCCTGTTATCCAGAGGTGCAGCAGGGCAAGTCCACACCTAGAGAAGCCGCCAATGCAAGGAAGCAGCTGCTTTTGCTTCCCCCCCATAAAGACAGTGTCCAGGGCTACAGCCTTGGTTGCCTTCCCTCCCCTCCCCCCCCCCCCTGCGTCTGCCCCCCACCCCCTTTAAACTACTGCTGTTACCATTTGTGTGTCATGAACTAGTGCAGGGGCAGGCAATTATTTTGGGCAGAGGGCCACTTACTGAGTTTTGGCAAGCTGTCAAGGGCTGCATGGGTAGCTCCACCCCTTGACAGGTGCCCCACCCCCTGGTCACCATCTTGTGATGGGATGTCCCGCCCCCTACCTCCTGACTTTTGCCGCCACAAGTCCCTCCCCTTGCCCCCAGAAGTACTCCTTTCAGTAAGGGGTTTTGCCATCTCCTTTTAGAAAAATACCAAATTATATACTAAAAAGCCAACATCTAAATCATTGTGTGGGTGCAGGTGTATGGTGGGGTGTGTGTGGGACTCACCCTATGAACACATGTGTGCGCATGCGCACACACACACACACACACACCCCCCCTTGGGGAGCCAGGTGGTGCTGGAGCAGTGTGGGGGCAGGAAGGCAGGGAAATGGCTGGGGGTGGGGCATTCATCCTGCTGACAGCTCCCCTTGGGTCCTACTGCCTCTTGTCATCTTTGACAGGCAGCCAAGAGCAGAAAAATATTTTCTAAATTTTTAAGGGGCCCTGCAGGCCAGATAGAATGGGCCATATTTTGCCCACCCTGGAACTAGTGTCTGCTGGAAACTAGGCTGAGATCACCACATGATTTCCCAAACCCCATGGCAGCCATGATATAGTAAAGACTGTTAGTCAGAAAAAACACAAACAAAAAAAAAAAAACCAAAACACATCAGATCTGAATTCACACCAGTAAATAAAAGTTAAAGGCTTCATATCTCACTCATTTAATCCCACAAATTTATTTTAAATGCAGGCCATCTGAGGCTGCTTTTTGCCGAAAGTTAGGCTCTTGGGTCTGTATCTAGAGGAATAGGCCTCAATTTAGTGATGCATTTAAATACATAACTGCAACCACATGAGATCCCAGTGGCTTTGAAGGGAATATTTATAATAGGTTTGTGCTTAATTACGTTGCTGAAGTAGGACCCTAAACAACAGGGAAGATGTTGAGAGGTACTGAGCATCTGCACTCACTGTGTATTTAAAGGTTTGTTTAGCAGCTCTGAAAACTAAGGGTAATTTAAGGTCTGATCCAAAACCAATGAGCTTCAGATCAGACTGTTGACATCTGCTACTGAAAGACAGCCAGGGATTCATTTGACAAATCAGAATTCTATTGCAATTAAGCATAAGGAGTGGGTTTCTTAGTTCACAATTAGATTTGAAAGATTATGGGGGCTTTTTTACTGGTTTTTACCAATTGAGGAAACTCTTTGTAGCAGGCTATCATTATGCCATTCATGGCAGGAGCCTGGATCACATTTTTACTGGCTGCTTAAGGTGACATGGATAGAATATCAGCACCTTTGCTGTTCTCATCACTTCCCCGTTATTTTCATAAAGTACCATAAGAGGGCAGATTGGTCCAGTCAGAAGCTAGAAGCTAGCTTCTAAGGCCTGGATCCTGCTTCTCATTAAACCAAGCCCACTTACTTTGCTTTGACATACTAACATGGCTGTAAACCAGACTGATACAAAATGCTCTGAGTGTAAATGAAAATGAAGAAGGAAAAGAATGCTCTCTAAATCGATATGCCTTCCTCACATTACAGATAGTTTGTTCTTCATTTAAGTAACCCGATACAGGGCTTGTCTATCTTATGGGGACTGTTGCCACTCCAGCTTCACTGGCAGACTATGGCAGCAAAACCCTGAGGGAGATGTTAGGGGGGGGGGGGGGGGGGGTTTCTGCCAGGTAGGCCACACAACCTCCCAGAATGACAGATGTTCTCCCAGCAGTAGCCCACTTTGGTCAGCATTGCTGGGTTTAGGTGGAGGGGGCAGGGGGGCAGAGTTGCTTCTAGCTGACACGGGTAGATTGACAAACCTTTGTTGCATTAACCAGGCCTTGATGAAAAAGGAGGAGTTGGCAAGAAACACATCTCAGTCAGCATTTCCTGGTCAGAGGGACACTGCGTTTTTTGTAGATCATTGCTTTTCGGTACCCCCAATCCATTAGAGAACACAGTCCTGGGTCACAGCCCAGTCTGAGTTAGTTAAATTTACTGAGAGAGAGCAATCCAAGCAGCGTAAAGCCCCAGAGTGATCTTCTGTCCAAGCATACTGAGAATGCAGCAGAAAAGGTACAGTACACGCTGCCTGGTGACCTCTACTCTCCCGCTGCTGCAGTTATCCCAGCTGTTGAGAGACTCAGCAGAAGAAGGGGCCAATTAGAGTGGATTTAAATTGTCATCCCATTACATTTACCCTTCTTGGATTATTAAACAAACCACACATCAGGGGCAATGCGTTAGCAGTAAAGACGGTTTCTAATCTCATGATTATCCATATTATAAATCTCAAGGTGTTTAATAAGGCACTCCAAGGCAAAGGGAGAGCTGGGGGTGGGGAGAAGATTTAAAAGGAAAGAAACAAAAAACAAACAAAAAAAAGAAGTTCAGCATCTAATTGATAAGTGGTGCTCACAAGCCTCTGCATGCAAGATGAATCACAAACAGCAGGAGCAGGAAAGGACTCCAGTGCTTTGTGGGTCATCAATTAGGCAGCCAGGTCCACCTCAACAGGCTGACTAAGGCTCATATAGCTTTTAATTCAGTAACACTTAACAACAACATGAAGACCTCCATGAGGGCTGTCTTCCTCTCTCCCACACACATATATACCCACTGTCACGGCAGGGTCCTACAGGAGGGCCGTGATCTCCTCAAGGCCCCTTCCTCCGTGCCAAGTCGGCCCTCTGATTCTCGCCCGCCACGACTTTGCTGTTCCAATATATTAGGGAAGCTGCCTTACGTCTTCTTGGACACGGTCCGCTGTAACCTCTGGCCCTGTAGACTCCCAGACCCTTTGTGGGTCTTGTCCTGCAAACAGGTGCTTTGGGGCACTGTAGCTTTATGGGCTACGTGTGGCTCCAGCCACCCCTTATACCACGCCCCAAGCCTCGCAGCTGGAATAGACGTTGGTCTGTCATGTTTGCACTCGCCCTCTCTCAGGGATCCTCTGCTGCGCCGCCCCCTCTCTGGGGCCTTCTCGGCACTGCTGCCCCCTTCTCTGGGGCTCACCACGCCCGCATTGGGGCTTCTCAACAGTGCCCCCTCTCTGGGGCTCGCCATGCCCACACTGGGGCTTCTCAACCGTCCCTCTCTGGGGCCGGGGTCTATGCACTCCGTACGCCACACCCTTACTGGCGCTGGGGTCCCCACACTACTGTGGGTCCCCTGTGAGGCCTCCTCCATCCCCTTATAGCCTCACCCAAACCACCGGTGATAAACAACGACAAGGCAAAACACAAGCCCCTAGGGTATAACGTAACTTAAAGCCACCCGGCTAAAACCACATGGCTCGGACATCCTAGAGCTGCCATCCTTTACCCGGCTTGAGCTGTACCTGCAGTCAGGCTTCTTCTCGCATCTTTGCTCCAGGAGCTTCTTTCTTGCTGGCAGGGAACTGCCCTGGCCTCAGCTCCTGGGCTTTATAAGAACCAGGCCTGCCCCTTACAGCCAGCTGACTGCTGGTAGGTGTGGGTCGTTTGCTGACTCCCGTTGCCCTGGCAACCACCAGCTGGGCTCCCTATTCACTGCTAGGACTCTTTCTCTAGCAGTTTCTCCTCTTTAGGAGCAGGGCACCTCAGTGTTCTGCGACACCCACATACATGCCTTAAATGTGTGCATGTGTGTGTGTACGCATGTGCACCTCTTATGCATACGCATACTTGAGTACTTTGATAATTACAGCATCTGTGCTTATGGTATGTCAGTAGGGAGAGCATGACTTTGTTTCAATAGTAAGAAGACAAAAGCCCCCAGGCACTGACACTGAGCATCCTGACAATTATTTAAACTTAGAAAATCAAATTCAGCCAGTTTGCTGCTTCTACCGAGCAGCAGTCCCACACACCCAAGCACCTTGGTTGGTATTTCAGGAACCTTTAACCCTCCTCAAACAGCAAGCAAAATCCAAACAAACTCTTTGCTAACGCTATTTTCAAACATGTACACATATATCTCTGGGCAGTTTAATTAATTTTGTTGCCATTACAAGGCACTTATTTTAATTGCAGTGTAAAGGTCAAGCCTGTTTGCATGGCCCTCTGTTAATGGTGCTGGTATTCTCAGGGTCAGATTTTTCAAGCGCTCAGCATCCATTACCGAGACCAGATTTTCAAAATGATGCTGCTCTGCCTCACACTGCCAAGTTAGAAGGCTGTGCACATAGTTCTTTAATTCATTACCTTTGCCATGCAATAACATTCCTTATGTTAGTCCCTACTGCTTTGTGCAGTTTAGTATTAAAGGCCTCAAACATTGTGGCTTCTACTGTTATTCTTAGGAAGATTGCTGATCTCTATAAAAGTCACTTGGGGCATTGCTGTTGTTCTGAAAATCAGTCTAAGGCCCCTCTACACATTACAGGTGCTGTGTATTAGCTGGGTAGTTGCATAATTAACTGAAACCAGCTACACATGCAAAGTACCTATCCTGCCATAAACAGATCCAACCAGCTATGAAGTTAGACCTCAAAAATATGTGCTAACTTTAGAGCTGGTTGGTATCCAGCTTTAATATGCACATGTAGCAGGGTCTCCCCTGCAGCTGGAAGCCCTGTCAGCTGATTGGGCTCTCAGCTGCAGGGGTCACTGCCCAGCTGAGGCTGCAACCAAGGGCACTCTCAGCTCCAGCAGCTCTGGACTCAATCCCGGCAGTGCCCCATAGGTCAGCAGTTCCAGACACTGGGTTCTGGCAGCATGCCTCCTGGTGCTGGGACCCAGGTGGGTCGGTGGCTGTGGGGGGGCAACCATCGTCTCCCAGCCTTGGGGGTGCATGAAACCCCCAGAGCTGGGAGACCACAGTGGACTCCCCCTGCACTGGCAATAAGGTGTGTTGAGATCTGATGTGTAATCCCACAATCAAGCCTCCTGCTATGCCCATTATGGTTCACTACAAACCTCTAGCCCATCCCAAACATCTCACCCTAGGTGGGGGTTCACAACTCCCAGTGAGTCATAGAAAGTTATCTGACCCCCAGATGGTTGGCATATGGCCAATAAAGCATGAAAGCAGGCAGGTCCACACTGTTTCTACAGAGCTCCCACGAACAATATCGTCCAGCTCACCTGGTCTCATCTTGCACACACCAGTCTCAGAAACAAAGCCATGAAGCCATGCACAACTCTTAAGCACACCAGAGCGAGATCTGGAGAGCAGTTGCGGGCAGGCAGGGTGGGTCTCATTTTATGAAATTGCGGCATGTGGCGTAGGAGTGGGCAGAGCATTCTTGAAAACAGCTCCTGAAAGCACCCTCCCTCTCCTAGCCACACACAGCACCCTATCTGCAGTGCAGGCTGCCCGGCTCCCTTCTTTGCCATGCCTGCAGCTTGGGCACTTCAACCCCCTTTCAGGCACTATGGAAGGAGAAAATGGAGATGGAGGAGTGGTGGCCCAGCAGGAACCTGTGAGCCACATGTGAACCCTTTGGGGACTGTATACAGTTTATGGGCCACCAATTGGACAACCTTGGTGGCTTTAGACAAAAGTACCCTGATTTCACAGCACGTTGTACAACTTGAACAAGGAGAACTTGAACTTCATTGCTTTGCCAGGCGATGAAGGCTGCATACTTCCACTCGAGGAGATTGTGGAACTGAGTGTCAGTGGCGTCGAACCAGTCCTGGTTCTGTCGCAGTGCGAACCCAATAATCTGGGCACAGGCATCTTGGACAGTGGACTTGAGTTACTCCCAGTGTACCTGAATGGAGATGTCAGCAGCAGTAGGGACTTGCTCCAGTGCATGATACAACTGGGCCTGGAACTCCTCCCGCTGTCCAGGGTCCTTCAGAGCTGTGCCACTCAACCGTCTCCAGGTGGCCTTCTGGGTCTTCCGGTGTCTTGGCGCCAGGTGGATGTTCATCACTGAGCACACAAGTCAGTGGTCTGCCCAGCAGTCTTCAGATCCCTTCATGGCAATCAAGGAGAGACTAGGGCACCTGGACCTCTTCAGCCTCCGCAAGAGAAGGTTGAGAGGCGACCTTGTGGCTGCCTATAAGTTCATCACGGGGGCACAGAAGGGACTTGGTGAGGCTTCACTCACCAAGGCGCCCCTGTGGGTTACAAGAAATAATGGCCACAAGCTAGCAGAGAGCAGATTTAGACTGGACATTAGGAAGAACTTCTTCACAGTTAGAGTGGCCAAAGTCTGGAATGCGCTCCCAAGGGAGGTGGTGCTCTCCCCTACCCTGGGGGTCTTCAAGAGGAGGTTAGATAGGCATCTTGCTGGGGTCAACTAAACCCAGCACTCTTTCCTGCCTATGCAGGGGGTCGGACTCGATGATCTATTGAGGTACCTTCCGACCCTAACATCTATGAATCTATGGCCCTTGTGACAAGCACATCCCTCATGTCTCTACCTCAGATGATAATGTAGTCCAAGAGGTGCCAGTGCTCCGACATTGGATGCCTCTACATGGTCCTGAGCTGGTCGTTCTGGTGGAAGATGGTGTTCTTCACGATCAGGCCATGTTGGGTGCATTTGGTCAGGAGCAGGATACTGTTGGCATTGGCCTTCCCCATGCCATTCTTGCCAATAGTTTTGCTCCAGATTTCATGGGCATGCCCAACCCAGCCGTTGAAGTCACCCAGGAGAATGACCTTGTTGTCCTGGGGATAGACGCAAGGGCGTTGTCGAGATCAAAGTAGAATCTTTCCTTGACTTCCTCATCGGAGTCCAGAGTTGGAGCATACGCGCTGATGACAGCGGCACATTGGTTTTGGCTGAGGTGGTGCAGGCGAAGGGTCATCAGCCTTTCATTGACACCCGAAGGGAGTTTGGGGAGCACATCCAAGATCTTGTTCCTGACGGCAAAACCGACTCTGTGGGTATGGGGGTCATGGCCTGGTTTCCCTTTCCAGAAAAAGGTGTACCCTCTGCTGACCTCCCTCAGCTGTCCCTCCCTGGTGAGCCAGGTTTCACTGAGAGCAGCGATGTCGATGTTGTGCCTTGTTAGCTCCCAAGCCATGATGGCAGTTCGTCTTTCTGGGCGATCACTCTTTGGGTTGTTGATGAGCATTCTCACATTCCAGGTTCCAAAGTTTAGCTTTTTCTTATTTTGACCGCAGGAATGGTGATCCCACTGGGTACACTTTCCCAGCCAGGAGAGGTGGGACAGCCTATTTTTGGGGCACCTTTTCTAGCCCCCTCCCCATTGGGGTGAGCAAAGGCTATCCTATAAAGGACTGTTCAGTCACGGATGCAGCTGCTGAAGGACACCCGTCCTGACACAGGTGCCTGACGACCATCGTGCATCCACCACCCCTGTGCAGATTCTTGGCTGGGGACCTCCACGTATCACTGCCCTGCCTGTGTGCCCATCCTCCATCACCACAGGGCTTTTGGACCTGATGGAAGCACATGGTATGTTTAGCATGGGGACTCCGATGTGCAGTCAGGCCCACGTGGTCTTGGCAGTTGGTAGCCAGGTTCAGTGGCATGGTGAACCATGGTGACTGGGGCCACTTCTCCATTGCAGCCTTCTTCCGCCTGCTCCACCATTGAAGACTTCTTGGATCATTCTTTGTCTAGAAACTCTACCTTGACCTTGCCACCATGGGTGGTCCTACCAGGACCATGAGCTCCAGATGGCATCACTCTTGGGGTAATTTGAGCATGCAAGCCTCTCCACCACAAGGTGATGATCCTTGGAGAGGATGCAGGCAGCACCAGGGGAGCATTTAAGCCCAGAGCTGGGGCTAAAAGAGGCAGTCTCTTCCTGTCTGCCACCAGAGAAGGAGTTCCTGCTCAGAGAAGCTGCAACACTGGGTTAAGTATAGGCTTATATTCTTAAAGGAGCAGAAGGCTGCTGTATGTTATTATTTACGTTATGTTCACTGGTGGTTTGTGGAAGAGACTGTAGGGGAGGTGGAGACCTCATTGGTGTCCATGGGGCCACTTGATTGCCTTGAGCCCTGCCAGGGGCAGACTCAAGCCTTGAGTGCTAAGTGAGCCACAGAGAGTCCAGGGGCCCAGCACCAGTGAAGGCGCATGCACAGAGGAGCCAGGAGCCCAGCATACAGGCACCAGGGGCTCGGTAACTTGCAAACAGACAAGGCTGGCTAGTGCCTTGAAGCCAGGTCTTATCTAGTGGGCCTAGGTTCATGGGCCTAGCTAGATTGAAGAGGAGGAGGCTGAAGCCTCAACAAAGGGGCATCGTACTGGTAACACCCATGTGGCATAGGGAGCGGTGAAGGGGAGGTTGCAGAGCCATGCAATTAGCCCATAAGGCTCTGGGTGCCCAGCCAGGCACAGTAGACTATAGAGGCTCAGCCAGGGGCCTGAGATTACAGAGGTTCAAGCAGGGGCCTAATACAGGCGGGACTAAGACCTGGCAAAGGCCCGGGGGCAGCCTCCCTCTTAATTTATTATCCATCAAGGCATAATAGGAAAGACAGGGAGAGCGCCCCAAGGGCATGTTGGGTAGTCATCGGATATGGGCATGTACCCCTACGTCCCGCTGACATTCACTGGTCCCCTCAGGGTGGCTGCACCCCTTACGGTCGATCTGGGTGAGGTCTGGTGCCCCTTCTTCCCGCCTACCACGACGCTGATGTTAAGAAGATGTTCATGAAAGGGAGGTGGTGACTACCCATCCTACACCTGGATCGACCGCCAGGGCTGCCCCCCAGTGCCCAAAGCCTCAGGATCAAACTGACGAAAGGACCCACTCGAAACTAATTTCTTTACTCTCTTCTTATTTTATTTTTCTTTGGGGTTAACTGAAATCTTATTGCTGGGTCTTTGTCTTCCTTTGGATGCTGTTGGAGCCCGATCCCGATGGCTGGGGCTTTGTTACCTCTCGGAGTCGGCCGGCAGCTTGCTGTCTGCCTGGGATGCCTTCTGGATACTTTGTTAACTACGACTGCACCGGGCTTAATTGGTGGCGCATGCCGCTTAATGAGGACGGGGAACTCCTTCTTCTCCAATCAGCTGGGATGGAGGTGCGGTTGTCACAACCTGTTGGCCTCTCACCCACTTCTTCTCCGGTCGTGGGACCCTTTTGGGGCACATGACCCCCTCTTCTGTGTGTGTGTGTGGGGGGGGGGGGGGGAGAATGCCGGGTCCCGATCTGGGCTCTCTTCTTGCCGGCACTGTCTGTGGCTTAACCGGCACCAAAAACATCAAACAAAAAGGAGGAAAAAAAACCCCGTGGCAAATGGTTTGGGTGGATCCACCACCTCCGCCATTTCTAGGGTTTCTTCCCCACTTTGCCTTCCGCCGCCTCTTCACCCTGCGGTGAGGGTATCACCACCTCTTCGGGGTCCAACCAGGGGCTTACCCAGTCTTCGCAGCCTTACTCCCGCGTCTCCGGCTCCCGGGCTTCCTCCTTCTCCTTTCCCACCGTCCTTCTCGCTCCCTCCACTCTGTTTCCCACCCCATGGCAGATTAGCCCCAATCCGCTTCACCGGGTGAGGAGGTAAAGCCGGGCAGGGGCGGATGGGGAGCCCTTGTCGCAGCGTCAATGTCCTGATATAGAGAGACCCGTGCTCCCAGCCAGGGTTGTATTCGCAGTGAGTACCCTCCGGACTCTCACAGGGCAGTGCAGGCATAGTCATAGAGCCACCAGGGGTCATCACGGCCACCCCTGGGACCCCAACGTGTTACAGGGCCCAAAACTGGATACAGTACTCCAGATGCAGCCTCATCAGTGCTAAATAGAGAGGAATAATTAGGGACCTACTGAAATTGTGATTTCACTGATTTCATGGAAATCGTGAAATCTGGCAATGCCTGAAAAATGTGCCAGAGGAGGGAAAAAAAAGTGCTGTCTGTCATGTGGCCCTACCCTTCTCCATCAATTGGCAGTGAGGGCCAGGACTGCATGATAGGCACTCCTCACAACCAATGAACAGCAAGGGCCTCCCAGCCAATCAGAGTTGTAGGGGTGGCCACCACCATCAGCATGCAAAAATGGTGGCCAGCCCCACACTCTCCCCATGAAATCAGCCAGCCACCCCCTTGAATTGGGTAGACCCCTAAGATCCGCTCTTTGAATTGGGTAGACTTCCCTTTATCTGCTGGCAATGCTTCTACTAATGCAGCCCAGTATGCTATTAGCCCTCTTTGCAACAAGGGCACACTGATTCGTATTCAGCTTTTTGTCCACTGTAACCCCCAGGTCCTCTTCTGCAGAGCTGCTGCTTAGCCAGCTGCTCTCCAGCCTGTCCTAAGTGCAGGACTTTGCACTTGTCCTTATTGATCTTCATGAGATTTTTGGTCCAATCCTCCAATTCGTTGAGGTCTCTCTGCCTCCTAGCCCTACCCTCCCTACTACTCCCCACAGCTTGGTGTCATCTGCATACTGCATCCCATCTTCCAGATAATTGATGAAAATATTGAACAAACCAGCCCCAGGACTGACTCATGAGGCACTCTTCATCCTTTCTGAGGATCTGGGCCAGTTTGCTGTGGCAGTGGACGACATTCCCCACTGCACTGGAGATTTTGTTGGCATCCTGCCCCTTATATACTGTTACTTCAGGGACTTAATTTTGATCTGCATCTGCAGCCAGTCCCAATGGTGCCCCTCCAATGCCAATGTGTGAGTTGCAATCTGCTCACAGATCACCTGGTTCTGCCTCTTGCCTTTGGTACTCCTGGCAGTGGTGGTGATGATCCTTTCCTTGCCCCAAATTGCGTTGAGGCTCAGTATCTCACCACCACTCCAATTTGATGCCCACCTGATGGGGTCCATGTGGAGGCTCATGTTCTGCCTCTGGTTGATGAAGGTAGGTGCATAATAGCTGTCTGCTTGCATGGGGTTGCACCCGCTGGGGGCAGGAGGGGACTTGTCGTGGTACCAACAGCAATCCCTGGGCAGTAGAGTTTGGGGGATGGAAGGTTTGTCCACAAAGAGCAGGAGACAGGGAGGAGGGGACCACGCATCCTGGGGTGCCGGAGGACTGAAAATGGGTCATTTTATCTCTGCGGAGCAGTCGCTCATTACCGTAACATGAGCCAGGTAACACAGCTCAAACCTTGCCTGAAGCAGTGTAACTGTAAGATGCCTAGCACTAGTTTTCATACTTTAGCGTGTGCACACTCCTGTATTAAGAGTTCTTAGTATAGCTTAAGGGTAACATGTAACAGCATCCATACAGCCTAGGTATCCTGGCTTCTAGCCACAACTCTGCGAGCCAGCCCTCTAATGGCAAGTCAGAGCTGTGTAGGCAAGAAACAGTATTAACCCCACATGTGGGACTGCTCACAACATATTCTAACTTTAACACCACTTGACATTCTACAGATATTTGGTAGGGCCACAGTGTAATGTGTAACTTCTCCCTAATATCTGGATACTAGTGTGCCATTTAGTACAGAATAGCTATTGGGCTACACTACCCAGGAGCCTTGAGGGTGTCCGTATATGGAAAGTGAGGAACAATGCAAGGTGGTTTGTATGAGTTCACTCTGTGGTTGCTGTCTTTTTTTATTAAACACCCACCACAGCTATGTAAGATACCACAGTATTTGGATAGGGGCGTTTCAAGCTATAAATGGGATTAAGTTGTTTAACCATGGGCACATCTACACTTGCCCCTATGACACCATTGTTACTGCACTGTCATTTAGTACTTCCATTAGGTTGTAACTCACCCATTAGGAAGTACTAAATGACGGTACAGTAACAGCCGTTACTGCGCCATGCCAGATGCGCACAGTTATTTTTAGCTGCTACATCGCTCTAGCGACTTGGAATACTGAGGGAGCACATTGCTATGGCAATGTAGCTGCAGCATCATGGTTTTTGCCCCCCAACACTATGTCGCTTTAGCACGTTGTTATGGCAACTTGGTGTCTTGTGTAGACACGCCCATGACTAGTCTTGATCACAGGCACAGGACAGAATTTGCTCTTCTTCAGGAAGGAGCAGGGTTACACTCTTCACCTTCCCCTTGACCCTCAGAAATTAATCTTCAGATGCTTTTGAAACTGTTAGCAAAATTCTAAGAGAGTTTAGAGGCAAAGTCCCATTTCTAGTAGTGGGAACCCAAATACTGTTGAAAGTCAGTGGGATTTAATATCCAAGTCATTAGGTGGGACCATTTGCAAAAGCATCTGTCTGTCTACCTATCAGCCCACCCCCATCATCACAGTTTCTGAGGAGCCTACAGGTTACAAATGCCACTGCTTTTATTCCATGTTATTGCAGGTGAAGGGTGCTAGTGAGTCTTGTTCCCTGTGGGTCTTTTCTGGCTATTTGACAGGGCAATATTGAACCTTGTGGCAAAAAATGCGATTTCCATATACAATCTATATGGTACAAGGGACAACATTTCTATCAAGGGGAAAACAAATCAAGATGACATTTCTAATCCTCTCTTCATACATTTTTTCTTCTCTCTCAAATCTGGCCTTGCAACAGACATAGGGAATATATATATCCCCATTGCTACATTTACCTTATAACAAACTGACAAGTCGTTGCAGCTGAAAACATGTCTTCTGGGTCTGTATCAGCTGTCTGGAGAGGTAACTGGATGGACCTTATATATGGCCAGAAAAGTGCCATGTCATCAGTTGCTGCCACAGGAAGGAAAGAAGTGAGACGTTCTGGGATATTAGGGGTGAACTAAACCTTCACATCAATGCTTTAAGATTTAAACAGTCAATACCTTGGAGAAAAAAAATCAGTTCGCTACAAATTTTCAACATCATTCTTATTGTAGCCAGAATGAGAATGCATCGTCTAAATATTACTGCTGGTACATATAACCTGAGCATAAAAGTAGCCATGCTATTCAGTGTAATGATAATTAAGTACATATTGCTAAATCTAAGAGTCTGTCTTCACCACATGGTTTGCATGGGCCATGGGCATATGGGTGTGAACACCTGGTGCCCTCGGTGGTTCTGTGATTGTCCATATATACTGGGTGATGTTTGCTCTAATTCTTTCTGCTAACATGCTCCGGGCTTCTTTTAGTCATGCATTTTAACTGCAAAAGAATTAGTCTGTTCTCTGGGGTGAATTGTACAGAAGATATTGGAGCTCTAGTGATTTTTGCTTATGTCCCCAGTGCAAAGTGGTCATTTTAACAGTCTGAGTTAAACCAGAGCATAGGTTGTAACGCACCCTGACAACTAAGCAATGGTAGCCCAGTCTACAACCTCCAAGCTATATGGACCTGAGTGTTCAGGGTAAAAGCCAGGTAACAGTCCAGGCTAACTGTGCAGTGAAGTCATACTTTATATACCCTGAGTGTGAAAGTCCTCACTACAGGTTTTATTTGAGCAAGCATCAGATAGGTTCTGCTGTATGCACTTAAGCAGACTCAGTCTTGTTACCTGAGCATTTGCTACGAAAGGATATTTTGCTGGTTAAAAAACACGTGAATATGAAAGTTTCTATTCAAAAACAAGTCTGATGGAACACTTTGGAGGGAAGGGAAGGAGATCTGTGATTTTCTTATAGTGCTTTATTTAAAAGTTTATTTTAAGGCAGAAGGAACTTGCCTTAAGAACTCTGCTTTCTGAGTGTGTTTGATAAATGATGTGCTGTCCCTGCAAGCCAGCAGACACTCTGCTGTTTGGAAATAACCACTATTTGCCTTTCCTGTCCAATTAAAAAAAAAAAATCACTTTTCTGCAGTTCTCTGTTCACTTAATAAAGTATATAAGCCCTACAGCTTTAACCTGGATATGTGTATAATTGGTAGAACTTGTAAGAGTCTAGACCTCTTGGGTGAGGGTATATAACCACTAGAGACAAGGTGAGGAGTATCTCTTCCAGCTTAATTAGCTCTTCCCAGCATCAAACCACACATAGCTCATTACTCCAGCAAGGCTTCTACTCCTACATGGAAGGCAGTTCTCTGATGGCATGCTCCAAATGGTCTCTCCAATTCCCTGTCTTCCTTTCTGGTTTGGAGAGGAGACCAGACTGCCTGCAGTGCACCTCCAGCACAGTGCTGTCTCTGTCATAGCCACTCTGCTGTCAGACACAAAGTTCCACCACAACTGACCCAGACCTGGCTTCTGACTGCATGGAGTAATATAGAGTATATTCTTTAAAGACAAAATCCCAATTCAAGGAAGCATCGCACTGACAGAAATTCAAATGCTGTGTGAACATCTGTCAGCTCTCACACACCCTCCTGCCCACACAACCCCCTGCAAATCTGTTCTCCAGCCAAATAGCTTTAGTTTCTGAAGATGCAGCACTGTACTAAACAGGATTCCTCTCCCCTTAATCTGAATGGGATTGGTGCGAGACTTGGAAATGAAGTGCAATTTATAGGTGCTTTGTTTTAAGAGACATACAGACACGATGCAATACTGTATGCAGGCTTTCATTGTGTGCTTTGCTTACGATGAACACATTTCACTAGGACAAAACCTGTCCATTTCATCCATGTCTTCGAGTATACTCTGTGGTTGTAAAGTAACTGACATTTATTAGTCATTCTTCTGATTACAATATATCTACATGTATATGTTTTCCAGACTGGGTATAGCCATGCTTCATTCTGCATGATCCATCCAGACAGGAGCTAGATCCAACCAAATCTGATCCAGTGTGAATGCCAAGTGATGTCATTTGTTGCAAGGCAATCACAATGATTTGCTCTGATGTCTTAAGTTGGGGCTCATCCTCATTTCCAGTCCTAGTTACACTCCTGTCTTATACTCAGAATAACCGTACTTTGCCCTTCCCTGGCTCCCTGGCTCCAGAATACTAAAAGCCCTTTACAAAAAATTGAACAGTGGAGCAATGTACATTTGGGGCATTGTATGGTATCCACTGCATGGTCATGCTAAGGGCTCCCTGCTCCCCTGCAGAGAGTAACCCACACAGGGCCTGTGAACAGAATTAGTTCATGGAGCTACTGCTAGATTCTTCCATTGGTCATGCTTGGTGACTAAACAATAATAATACCTTAAATCTGCAGAAGGCCTTTTCAGCAAGCAAAATATACTCGTTATACCTGCTCATTACCTGTTCACACACATACCACCCACCTACACATACATACAGGTGAGTTCCTAACTTGGATGGTATGGTTTGTATGCGAGTGTTTGGGGTACTTGGGGGAAGTTTAAGGTGAGAGAGTGAAAGTTGCTGGAAGTGGGATTAGAACCGGTAGACTGGAGAGAAGGTGGCTGATGAACTGAGGCCTGGGGTTACTTTAGGCCAATTGATCTAAGTCCCCAGGTTCATTGGGTGGAGGCTCAGACGAACCACAACATAAGTTTCAAGATTTGATTTATTAAAGAATGCATTCTGGACAGACTTATACACAACTGGAGAATTGTGAAAAGGCCCGAGCCCGTACAATAGGTGAGGCGAGTGTATATAGAAAATATGACATCATAAGCATAGCAACAGCATATACCAATCAACATTTACCATGATTTTGTTAGTAATGCGCATGTTTTTACTTATTTTTAGTATAGCAATATTAGTTTAGGGGGTTTCTTCTGACTTGTAACCACAGGGTTACTTCCCGTTCTGGGTTGACTCAGCAGGCCAGTACGTGACCTGCTCAGAACTATTTTTACACTAAGTGTCTACTTTCACTGGACTAGGACAGGATTGTTCCAGTCTGCGTTAGTCTGGCGGTTTTGGGTCCTGTCTTCTTGAGTTCTCCATAGCCTAAGCAGTGTACGTGATTTGCTTGCTTACACATAATGGCAATTCAACTTCATTTATTCCCCTTCGGTCCCCCCTTTGATCCTTTAAAAGAAGGATCACTCTATTTTTATTTGGAATGATCTAAATCTGTCTGTTTAACCGTCATGTTTTTTAAACTTAGGTCAGGAGGGATCATGAGGAATCCCTTGCTATGAGTCCTAGGACTCAGGCTGCATACCCAGCAATCTGACGCATTTAGAGCTTTTGATACTTTCTGCAGCAGACTTAAGTAAACATTCAAAGTGCTTAAAGCAATTGAGCTAAACAAGATAGCAGTTATGACAAGTTTTTCAATCATGTTGGCAAGTGTTGTTTGGCTTGCCTCTGCAGGCAATTCTTCTGGTTTTCGTCTTCTGTTTGTTCACCTTGATGTCAGTTTTAAAAACAGAAAGGACAAAATATTTTAACAATGAACAATACCTACACCAGTAGGACAAAACCTACTACCAGCCACATCTAAGAGGGTAACCAAAGTTTTTCTTTGTTTTCTGGGCCTAAGTTACCCAAAGGGCTGATAACTTCGGCTCTTGGTCTTGGTCGAGGCGGTGATTTTCCAAATGAAAGCATTTACTTCTTTTGAGGCTGCAGAGAATACCTTGGCTTTTCAGTTGGTGGATTCAGCTGGATCAGGGTGTTAGGTTTACCAGTGAGGTCACTACTACTTGCACCTTGGTACTTTTTACTTGCTTGAGTGAGGTCCTGAGGGTCTTTGTCCTTGGCCTCAGGGAAAGGTTCCAACCTTGGTCAGGATACAGCTGTTGTCTGTTGGAGGTCTTCTTGCTCTGGTGTTACAGTTCTTTTGCAGTGAGATGCATGGATTCAGGCAGGATTTCTCTTAACCCTTACAGCAGTGTTGGTAGTTAACAAAACTTGGTAAGGTCCACTCCACCTGGGCTGCAAGCAGGTTTTCCGTCGGAACTCTTTTTCAGGGACCCAGTCCCCAGGGTTTAAGGAGGGGCAAGGAATATCAGTAGGGATTGGTAAAGCAGCACTAACCTGTGAAAATAAAGCTTTGATAGTATTTATGAGCCCTTTGCAATAGTTTAGCACATTTTCATGACTTTCAAATAAATGATTTGTTTTAATTTCTCTAATAGGGCTTAAGCCAACATTCATAGGCCTTCCAAATATTATTTCATGTGGGGTGAGCCCATGTCTTCTATTAGGCATGTTTTTAAGGTACATAAGCACAATAGGAAGAATATTAGGCCACGGGAGTTCAGTTTGTTTACAAAGCTTTGGTAATTTGGTTTTTATGTCTAAGTTAAGTCGTTCTACCTTTTCTGAGCTGGCTGGATGGTACGGCGTATGGAATTTCCAGGTAAACCCTAAGGCTTTACTGAGTGCCTTTTGAATATGAGAAATAAAATGTGGTCTCTGATCTGAATTTATGGTAAGAGGTACTTCAAAATGTGGAATTAGTTCAGTCATTAACTTTTTTGCAACAGAGATCGCATCTGCTCTTCTGGTAGGGTAGGCTTCTACCCATCCGCTAAAATGACATATAATGACAAGCACATGTTTAAATTCTTTGTTAGGAGGTAAGTTAATAAAATTCACTTGTAGATTTTGGAATGGACCATAAGACCATGGCGTAGCACTAGCCTGTACATGAATGGGTTTACTAATGCTATGTTGCAGACCTATTACACACGTTTGAGAAACTTTTTTGAGCTTTTGCATGTATAGTGGGCGCATACCAATTTCTTAATAGAGTTTCTGCTACCCGCCTTTTGCACGCATGGCTTATCTCATGAGCCATACGTGCAAGAGGAGAAACCAGACCTTTAGGGGCAACAATACATCCGTTAGGAGAGCGCTATAAGGTATCAGAATGCAAGATGCAGCCAGCTGCACTCCAGACACTTTTTTCTGATTCAGGAGCTGCATCTTGTAAGAGAGAAATAGTAGAAGGGGAGAGGTCGAGCAGTGGACAAAGGGGAGCAGAAAGCGGGGAACCATGAACAGCTGCAAGTTGGGCATGCTTGTCAGTGTAAGCATGCCCTAGACTGGTTGGGTCAGAGTTACCTGTATGAACTTTCCAATGCATGACAAAAATTTGCTTAGGAAGTAAAATAGCCTCTAGTATAGTTTTTACTATAGCAGCACGCAAAATAAAGGATCCAGAAGAGGTAAGGAACCCACATTGTTTTCAAATTTGCCTAGCAGAATGACAGACTTTAAAGGCATACTGAGAGTCAGTGTAAATATTAACCGACTGATTAGTTGCAAGGTTACAGGCACGGGTAAGAGCTATTAGCTCAGCAGGCTGAGCACTACGAATAGTAGGGAGACTGTGTGCTTCAACAATCTCATGGGGTGTACATACTGCAAATCTAGCACGGAGTTGTCCCATATCATCCCTTTTATACGACCCGTCTACAAAAAAATGCAATCAGGGTTAGACAGAGGTATATCACACAGATTAGGGCGAGGAGTAAGTATTTGATTCACTTGGGTGAGACAGTTATGATCTAGTAAGTGAATATTACCTTCATGTAGTAAAGGTAAAAGAGAAGTAGGATTTAAAACATTACAATGGACAACAGTGACATTGTCAGCAGCCAGAATTATACACTCATATGAAGACAATCTTTTGGAGGACAAGTGTTGAGTTTTACCTCGATTCAGTAAGTCAGAGACAGCATGGGGAACAGCAAGGACAAGAGGAGATCCTAAAACCGTGGTTACAGATTTTTTTAAAAGCACTGCTGCAGCAGCTACAGCACGCAAACAAGGTGGGAACCCTTGGGCAACAGGGTCAAGCAAGGAAGAAAAGTAAGCACTTGGCTTAGAAGAGGAACCAAAGGGTTGAGTTAGGACTCCAGTAGCGACACCTTCTTGCTCATGACAATACAGTGTAAATGGCTTGTCATAGGTCGCCCGAGTGCCAGAGCTGATGCAAGTGCAGTTTTTAGATCAACAAAGGCTTGCTCATGGTGCTCGGTCCATGGAAGAGAGCTTTCAGGAATGGTATCCTTAGTAAATTTATTTAAAGGTTTAGCAAGGAGAGCAAAGTTAGGGATCCATTGCCTACAGTAAGAAGCAGCGCCTACAAATTCTTTAAGTTGCTTTTGGGTGGTAGGTCTAGGAAGGGAAAGAACAGCAGAAATGGGGTCAGCAGTTGAATGCCTGTGTCCCTTAGAAATTTCATGCCCTAGATATACAACTTTAGGTTGGCAGAACTGAAATTTAGCCTTTGATGCTTTATGACCTTGTTGAGCTAAGCATTTTAGCAAATGAACAGTATCAGTAATGCATGCATCTTTTGTTTCTGAAGCAATCATGCGGTTATCAACATATTGTATGAGTATTGAATGGCAGGGCAAACTTACAGCATTTAAGTCTTTCTTTAATGCTTGAGAAAATATGGAGGGACTTTTAGTAAACACTTCTGGTAATCGTGTCCATGTATATTGCCTTTTTTTGTAGGTAAACGCAAACAAAAATTGAGACTTAGGGTGAACTGGGATAGAAAAAAGCAGAACATAAATTAAAATGCAGCAGAGGCAGGAATCATGCTAAGGATAGTAGAGGGGTTTGGCACAACAGGATGAGAAGGCTTAACAAATTGATTAATTTCTTTTAAATCTTGTACAAAGTGATAAACAGGTTTTTCGTT
The DNA here is from genome assembly GCF_030867095.1 of Alligator mississippiensis. Lineage (NCBI taxonomy): Eukaryota > Metazoa > Chordata > Crocodylia > Alligatoridae > Alligator > Alligator mississippiensis. The sequence continues at coordinate 42,607,401 of NC_081833.1, read as the reverse complement.
CTCATCTGTTTTCCCTGGTTTTTTTAACAGGTAGGATAGGAGTGTTACAAGGAGAGTGGATTGGAATTAAAACACCCTGTTGCAACAGTGCATTTATGACTGGGGCGATACCTTTCTTGGCTTTTTGGGAAAGGGGATACTAATTTACTGCAGGAAAAGGTTTGCACGTGTTATAGGTCAACTGAACTGGCTCAATGTTCAAGAGTTTCCCCGTTTCATTGAGATGGGAAGCCCGCAAAGACTCTGGAACATCCAAAAGAGATGGAGAGTTGGAACAGTTTCCATCTATTGGGTGGCTTTTAGAGTCTGTAGAGAACAAGAGCATCAAATTTTGGGTCTGATTAGAGGGCAAATTTAAATATATGCCCTCAGGGGAGCAGTAGATTATAGCACCTAATTTACACAACAAATCTTTTCCTAATAGATTTACTGAAGCAGTAGGACTTAACAAAAAGTCATGTTCAGCAGACAGTGGTCCAATTTTGACCATGTCTGGATTAGCATATTTATGTGGAATGATTTGACCCCCTACTCCGATTACATTGACTGTTTCATTGGTGGGTATTAGTCTTTTAGCTTCTTCGTATTTCATAGTAGACATAGAGGCTCCTGTATCTACGAGAAAACTATGAGATTTGTCATTAACAGTCATAGTTACACTGACATTTTAAGATGTTTTGATGAGAGAATGCAGTGCAGCACATTCTGGAGACACGGAGGCCGTGCTGAACTTTCATTGGGTAGGGCTTGAGGGGCAGGAAACAGGTGGGCCACTGCGCTGGGGCTGATTTGGGCAATTAGTTTTCCAGGGTTCCTTTTGTTTGCAGTAATTACAAACATTGTCAGGGTGCGGTCCACATTGGAAACGCGGCTGGAAAGGAGGGACATTTGATCTTGAGTTAACTTGTGAATGAGGGTTTTGATCGGATGCTGGGGCCCCAGGATAAAAGTTTTTACGAGGTTGGACGTATGGGCGAGAACCAGTACGCCGTTTTTTGTTTTAAATCTTAGATTTGCAAAGCCATAAGACTAGTTTTAAGTTCTTTACTTTTTCCTTCTCTGCTTGTTGTTGTTCCCATAAATCAATGCATGCTTGAACAATCTGTCATTGGTTTCCCTTTCTATTCTAGTACTAACTGCTGTAGTTTTTTTTTTTGTAACTTTGGCTGTAAGTTTTTTACATAAGTGGTAACTATTAACCCTTGCATATTATCTGCAGCAGGGTTAATGCTAGTATGTCTTTGAATTGCAGCGCAGAGTCGGTTTTGAAAATTAGTTGGATGCTCATCAGGGTTTTGCCAACAACGTTCAACCTTTGTCCAGTTTACATGAGTTTGAGCAATTCAGGTAATAGCATTTAACAGAGTAGCTCTTGCATTTTGCAAATTTTGCATCCCTGTTGATTCTCATAATTATAGTCATTTTGCAGCCAGGGAGTGCCATCTCGTATGTTTTGGGTTTCAGCAATGAGAAGCTGCTTTTGCTCTGGGTTTAAGAGACTGTTTAGGAGCCAATTGACATCTGCCACAGTAGGATTATAGATATTAAAAACTTGCTGCAGTTTATCTCTGAAATCAGAAGGACCTTCACTTTGTTTCAGAAAGGTATTGCAAAAGGTGGTAATGTCACTAGCAGTCCAAGGGACATGAAAAATAGTTTTTTGCCCGCCCTGTATTTGAGGTGGATATTGCCGCAGAGGACAGAGAACAGTTGATTTAAAATACTGAGGGTTTTCAAAAATGGTTACAATTAATCTTCCTCCCCTTTGGGCATATAGGGGTATTACAGTATGCCCATTTGAACCCCTTTTGATATTTTTCACTTCATACAATTTTCTTAACTCAGATTCCATTAGTTTTTTTTTTACCTATTTAACAGTAGGTAAGGCTGGTAGGTTAGATTGGTCATCTTCTTCAGAATTTGAATTAACAGAGAGTGGAGGAGAAATTAAAGTTATTGGTGCTTGAGTAAGGGCTTGTCTGGCACCACTTCCAAAGGTGACGGACTCTCCTGCAGGAGACGAAGAAAAAACAGGGGTAGGAACCAAAAAACCGGGGCCCCGTTTCCAGGGGGAACCATTTAAGCGCAAAACCGGGGGAAGGACCAATAAACGGGGGTAGGAACCAAACAAATGGGGCCCAGTTTACAGGGGGACCCATTTAAGTGCGACACCGGGGGTAGGAACCAAAAAACCGGAGTAAGAACGAAAAACACGGGGCCCCGTTTCCGGGGGGAACCATTTAAGTGTGACACCAGGGGCAGGAACCAAAAAAACGGGGCCCCGTTCCTGGGGGGACCCATTTAAGCGCGATACCGAAGGTAAGGAACCAAAAAACAAGGGTAGGAAGAAAAAAAAGGGGGCCCAATTCCCGGAGTGACCCACTGAAGCATGACACCGGGGGTAGGAAACAAAAAATAAGGGTAAGAACAAAAAAAACAGGCCCCTGTTTCCAGGGGGACACATTTAAGCGCGACACCGGGGGTAGGAAAAAATAAATGGGGCTAGGATCCAAAGAAATGGCCCCCGTTTCCAGGGAGACCAATTCAAGCGCAATACCGGGGATAGGAACCAAAAAACGTGGGTAGGAATCAAAGAAAAGGGCCCCCGTTTCCGGGGGGACCCATTTCAGCGCGACACCAGGGGTAGGAAACAAAAAATGGGGGTAGGAACCAAAAAACCCGGCCCCCGTTTCCGGGGTGACCCATTTAAGCGAAGCACCGGGGGTAGGAACCAAAAAACAGGGGTAGGAACCAAAAAAAGGGCACCTGTTTCCGGGGGGACCAATTTAAGCGTGACACCAGGGGTAGGAACCTAAAAACGGGGGTAGAAACCAAAAAAACGGGCCCCGGTTTCCGGGGGACCCATTTAGGCGCTACATCGGGGGTACAAACCGAATAACGGGGGTAGTAACCAAAAAAACTGGCCCCCGTTTCCAGGGGGACCCATTTAAGCGCGACACCGGGGGTAGGAAAAAATAAATGGGGCTAGGAGCCAAAGAAATGGCCACCGTTTCCAGGGAGACCAATTCAAGCGCAATACCAGGGATAGGAACCAAAAAACGTGGGTAGGAATCAAAGAAAAGGGCCCCCGTTTCCGGGGGGACCCATTTAAGCAAGACACCAGGGGTAGGAACCAAAAAATGGGGGTAGAAACCAAAAAAACGGGCCCCCGTTTCCGGGGGGACCCATTTAAGCGAAGCACCAGGGGTAGGAACCAAAAAACGGGGGTAGGAACCAAAAAAAGGGCACCTGTTTCCGGGGGGACTCATTTAAGCGTGACACCGGGGGTAGGAACCAAAAAACGGGGGTAGGAACCAAAAAAAAGGGCAACCGTTTCCGGGGGGACCCATTTAAGCGCGACACCGGGGGTAGGAACCAAAAAACGGGGGTAGGAATCAAAAAACAGGCCCCCGTTTCCGGGGGGACTCATTTAAGCGCGACACCGGGAGTAGGAAATAAAAAACGGGGGTAGGAACCAAAAAAATGGGCCCCCGTTTCCGGGGGGACCCATTTAAGCGCGACACCGGGGGTAGGAACCAAAAAACGGGGGTAGGAACCAAAAAAACGGGCCCCCGTTTCCGGGGGGACCCATTTAAGCGCGACACCGGGGGTAGGAACCAAAAAACGGGGTAGGAACCAAAAAAACGGGCCCCCGTTTCCGGGGGGACCCATTTAAGCGCGACACCGGGGGTAGGAACCTCAAAACGGGGGTAGGAACCAAAAAAACGGGCCCCCGTTTCCGGGGGGACCCATTTAAGCGCGACACCGGGGGTAGGAACCAAAAAACGGGGGAAGGAACCAAAAAAAAGGGCCCCCGTTTCCGGGGGGACACATTTAAGCGTGACACCATAGGTAGGAACCAAAAAACGGGGGTAGGAACCAAAAAAACAGGCCCCCGTTTCCAGGGGGACCCATTTAAGTGCGACACCGGGGGTAGGAACCAAAAAACGGGGGTAGGAACCAAAAAAAACGGGCCCCCGTTTCCGGGGGCACCCATTTAAGCGCGACACCGGGGGTAAGAACCAAAAAACGGGGGTAGGAACCAAAAACACGGGCCCCCATTTCCGGGGGGACCCATTTAAGCGCGACACCGGGGGTAGGAACCAAAAACACGGGCCCCCGTTTCCGGGGGGACTCATTTAAGCGTGACACCGGGGGTAGGAACCAAAAAACGGGGGTAGGAACCAAAAAAAAGGGCAACCGTTTCCGGGGGGACCCATTTAAGCGCGACACCGGGGGTAGGAACCAAAAAACGGGGGTAGGAACCAAAAAACAGGCCCCCGTTTCCGGGGGGACTCATTTAAGCGCGACACCGGGAGTAGGAAATAAAAAACGGGGGTAGGAACCAAAAAAATGGGCCCCCGTTTCCGGGGGGACCCATTTAAGCGCGACACCGGGGGTAGGAACCAAAAAACGGGGGTAGGAACCAAAAAACGGGCCCCCGTTTCCGGGGGGACCCATTTAAGCGCGACACCGGGGGTAGGAACCAAAAAACGGGGTAGGAACCAAAAAAACGGGCCCCTTTTAAGGGGGGACCCATTTAAGCGCGACACCGGGGGTAGGAACCTCAAAACGGGGGTAGGAACCAAAAAAACGGGCCCCCGTTTCCGGGGGGACCCATTTAAGCGCGACACTGGGGGTAGGAACCAAAAAACGGGGGTAGGAACCAAAAAAACGGGCCCCCGTTTCCGGGGGGAACCCATTTAAGCGCGACACCGGGGGTAGGAACCTCAAAACGGGGGTAGGAACCAAAAAAACGGGCCCCCGTTTCCGGGGGGACCCATTTAAGCGCGACACTGGGGGTAGGAACCAAAAAACGGGGGTAGGAACCAAAAAAACGGGCCCCCGTTTCCGGGGGGAACCCATTTAAGCGCGACACCGGGGGTAGGAACCAAAAAACGGGGGTAGGAACCAAAAAAACGGGCCCCCGTTTCCGGGGGGACCCATTTAAGCGCGACACCGGGGTTAGGAACCAAAAAACGGGGTTAGGAACCAAAAAAACAGGCCCCCGTTTCCGGGGGGACCCATTTAAGCGCGACACCGGGGGTAGGAACCAAAAAATGGGGGTAGGAACCAAAAAAACGGGCCCCCGTTTCCGGGGGGACCCATTTAAGCGCGACACCGGGGGTAGGAACCTCAAAACGGGGGTAGGAACCAAAAAAACGGGCCCCCGTTTCCGGGGGGACCCATTTAAGCGCGACACCGGGGGTAGGAACCAAAAAACGGGGGTAGGAACGAAAAAAACGGGCCCCCGTTTCCGGGGGGAACCCATTTAAGCGCGACACCGGGGGTAGGAACCAAAAAACGGGGGTAGGAACCAAAAAAACGGGACCCCGTTTCCGGGGGGACCCATTTAAGCGCGACACCGGGGGTAGGAACCAAAAACACGGGCCCCCGTTTCCGGGGGGACCCATTTAAGCGTGACACCGGGGGTAGGAACCAAAAAATGGGGGTAGGAACCAAAAAAACGGGCCCCCGTTTCCGGGGGGACCCATTTCAGCGTGACACCGGGGGTAGGAACCAAGAAACGGGGGTAGGAACCAAAAAAACGGGCCCCCGTTTCCGGGGGGACCCATTTAAATGCGACACCGGGGGTAGGAACCAAAAAACGAGGGTAGGAACCAAAAAAACGAGCCCCCGTTTCCAGGGGGACCCATTTAAGCGCGACACCGGGGGTAGGAACCAAAAAACGGGGGTAGGAACCAAAAAAACGGGCCCCCGTTTCCGGGGGGACCCATTTAAGCGCGACACCGGGGTTATGAACCAAAAAACCGGGGTAGGAACCAAAAAAACGGGCCCCCGTTTCCGGGGGGACCCATTTAAGCGCGACACCGGGGGTAGGAACCAAAAAACGGGGGTAGGAACCAAAAAAACGGGCCCCCGTTTACGGGGGGAACCATTGAAGTGCGTCACCGGGGGTAGGAAGCAAAAAACGGGGGTAGGAACCAAAAAAACGGGCCCCCGTTTCCGGGGGGACCCATTTAAGCGCGACACCGGGGGTAGGAACCAAAAAACGGGGGTAGGAACCAAAAAAACGGGCCCCCGTTTCCGGGGGGACCCATTTAAGCGCGACACCGGGGGTAGGAACCAAAAAACGGGGGTAGGAACCAAAAAAACGGGCCCCCGTTTCCGGGGGGACCCATTGAAGTGCGACACCGGGGGTAGGAACCAAAAAAGGGGGGTAGGAACCAAAAAAACGGGCCCCCGTTTCCGGGGGGACCCATTTAAGCGCGACACTGGGGGTAGGAACCAAAAAACGGGGGTAGGAACCAAAAAAACGGGCCCCCGTTTCCGGGGGGAGCCATTTAAGAGCGACACAGGGGTAGGAACCAAAAAAGGGGGGTAGGAACCAAAAAAACGGGCCCCCGTTTCCGGGGGGACCCATTTAAGCGCGACACCGGGGGTAGGAACCAAAAAAGGGGGGTAGGAACCAAAAAACGGGCCCCCGTTTCCGGGGGGACCCATTTAAGCGCGACACCGGGGGTAGGAACCAAAAAACGGGGGTAGGAACCAAAAAAAACGGGCCCCCGTTTCCGGGGGGACCCATTTAAGAGCGACACAGGGGTAGGAACCAAAAAACGGGGGTAGGAACCAAAAAAACGGGCCCCCGTTTCCGGGGGGACCCATTTAAGCGCGACACCGGGGGTAGGAACCAAAAAACGGGGGTAGGAACCAAAAAAACGGGCCCCCGTTTCCGGGGGGACCCATTTAAGCGCGTCACCGGGGTAGGAACCAAAAAATGGGGGTAGGAACGAAAAAAACGGGCCCCCGTTTCCGGGGGGACCCATTTAAGCGCGACACCGGGGGTAGGAACCAAAAAACGGGGGTAGGAACCAAAAAAACGGGCCCCCGTTTCCGGGGGGACCCATTGAAGCGCGACACCGGGGTTATGAACCAAAAAACCGGGATAGGAACCAAAAAAACGGGCCCCCGTTTCCGGGGGGACCCATTTAAGCGCGACACTGGGGGTAGGAACCAAAAAACGGGGGTAGGAACCAAAAAAACGGGCCCCCGTTTCCGGGGGGACCCATTTAAGAGCGACACAGGGGTAGGAACCAAAAAACGGGGGTAGGAACCAAAAAAACGGGCCCCCGTTTCCGGGGGGACCCATTTAAGCGCGACACCGGGGGTAGGAACCAAAAAACGGGGGTAGGAACCAAAAAAACGGGCCCCCGTTTCAGGGGGGACACATTTAAGCGCGACACCGGGGGTAGGAACTAAAAAACGGGGGTAGGAACCAAAAAAACGGGCCCCCGTTTCCGGGGGGACCCATTTAAGCGCGACACCGGGGGTAGGAACCAAAAAACGGGGGTAGGAACCAAAAAAAACGGGCCCCCCTTTCCGGGGGGACCAATTTAAGCGCGACACCGGGGGTAGGAACCAAAAAACGGGGGTAGGAACCAAAAAAACCGGCCCCCGTTTCCGGGGGGACCCATTTAAGCGCGACACCGGGGGTAGGAACCAAAAAACGGGGGTAGGAACCAAAAAAACGGGCCCCCGTTTCCGGGGGGACCCATTTAAGCGCGACACCGGGGGTAGGAACCAAAAAACGGGGGTAGGAACCAAAAAAACGGGCCTCCGTTTCCGGGGGGACCCATTGAAGCGCGACACCGGGGGTAGGAAGCAAAAAACGGGGGTAGGAACCAAAAAAACGGGCCCCCGTTTCCGGGGGGACCCATTTAAGCGCGACACCGGGGGTAGGAACCAAAAAACGGGGGTAGGAACCAAAAAAACGGGCCCCCGTTTCCGGGGGGACCCATTTAAGCGCGACACCGGGGGTAGGAACCAAAAAACGGGGGTAGGAACCAAAAAAACGGGCCCCCGGTTCCGGGGGGACCCATTTAAGCGCGACACCGGGGGTAGGAACCAAAAAATGGGGGTAGGAACCAAAAAAACGGGCCCCCGTTTCCGGGGGGACCCATTTAAGCGCGTCACCGGGGGTAGGAACCAAAAAACGGGGGTAGGAACCAAAAAAATGGGCCCCCGTTTCCGGGGGGACCCATTTAAGCGCGACACCGGGGGTAGGAACCAAAAAATGGGGGTAGGAACCAAAAAAACGGGCCCCCGTTTCCGGGGGGACCCATTTAAGCGCGACACTGGGGGTAGGAACCAAAAAACGGGGGTAGGAACCAAAAAAACGGGCCCCCGTTTCCGGGGGGACCCATTTAAGAGCAACACAGGGGTAGGAACCAAAAAACGGGGGTAGGAACCAAAAAAACGGGCCCCCGTTTCCGGGGGGACCCATTTAAGCGCGACACCGGGGGTAGGAACCAAAAAACGGGGGTAGGAACCAAAAAAACGGGCCCCCGTTTCCGGGGGGACCCATTTAAGCGCGACACCGGGGGTAGGAACCAAAAAACGGGGGTAGGAACCAAAAAAACGGGCCCCCGTTTCCGGGGGGACCCATTTAAGCGCGACACCGGGGGTAGGAACCAAAAAACTGGGGTAGGAACCAAAAAAACGGGCCCCCGTTTCCGGGGGGACCCATTTAAGCGCGTCACCGGGGGTAGGAACCAAAAAACGGGGGTAGGAACGAAAAAAATGGGCCCCCGTTTCCGGGGGGACCCATTTAAGCGCGACACCGGGGGTAGGAACCAAAAAACGGGGGTAGGAACCAAAAAAACGGGCCCCCGTTTCCGGGGGGACCCATTTAAGCGCGACACCGGGGTTATCTACCAAAAAACCGCGGTAGGAACCAAAAAAACGGGCCCCCGTTTCCGGGGGGACCCATTTAAGCGCGACACCGGGGGTAGGAACCAAAAAACGGGGGTAGGAACCAAAAAAACGGGCCCCCGTTTCCGGGGGGAACCATTGAAGCGCGTCACCGGGGGTAGGAAGCAAAAAGCGGGGGTAGGAACCAAAAAAACGGGCCCCCGTTTCCTTGGGGACCCATTTAAGCGCGACACCGGGGGTAGGAACCAAAAAATGGGGGTAGGAACCAAAAAAAGGGCCCCTGTTTCCGGGGGGACCCATTTCAGCGCGACACCGGGGGTAGGAACAAAAAACGGGGTTAGGAACCAAAAAAAGGGGCCCACGTTTCCGGGGGGACCCATTTAAGCGCGACACCGGGGGTAGGAACCAAAAAACGGAGTTAGGAACCAAAAAAACGGGCCCCCGTTTCCGGGAGGACCCATTTAAGCGCGACACCGGGGGGTATGAAGCAAAAAATGGGGCTAGGAACCAAAGAAACGGGCCCCGTTTCCGGGGGGACCCATTTAAGCGCGACACCGGGGGTAGGAACCAAAAGCACGGGCCCCCGTTTCCGGTAGGACCCATTTAAGCGTGACACCGGGGGTAGGAACCAAAAAACGGGGTAGGAACCAAAAAAACGGGCCCCCGTTTCCGGGGGACCCATTTAAGCGCGACACCGGGGGTAGGAACCAAAAAAGGGGGGTAGGAACCAAAAAAATGGGCCCCCGTTTCCGGGGGGACCCATTTAAGCGCGACACCGGGGGTAGGAACCAAAAAACGGGGGTAGGAACCAAAAAAACGGGCCCCCGTTTCCGGGGGGACCCATTTAAGCGCGACACCGGGGGTAGGAACCAAAAAACGGGGGTAGGAACCAAAAAAACGGGCCCCCGTTTCCGGGGGGACCCATTTAAGCGCGACACCGGGGGTAGGAACCAAAAAACGGGGGTAGGAACCAAAAAAACGGGCCCCCGTTTCCGGGGGGACCCATTTAAGCGCGACACCGGGGTTAGGAACCAAAAAAGGGGGGTAGGAACCAAAAAAACGGGCCCCCGTTTCCGGGGGGACCCATTGAAGCGCGACACCGGGGATAGGAACCAAAAAAGGGGGGTAGGAACCAAAAAAACGGGCCCCCGTTTCCGGGGGGACCCATTTAAGCGCGACACTGGGGGTAGGAACCAAAAAACGGGGGTAGGAACCAAAAAAACGGGCCCCCGTTTCCGGGGGGACCCATTTAAGAGCGACACAGGGGTAGGAACCAAAAAACGGGGGTAGGAACCAAAAAAACGGGCCCCCGTTTCCGGGGGGACCCATTTAAGCGCGACACCGGGGGTAGGAACCAAAAAACGGGGGTAGGAACCAAAAAAACGGGCCCCCGTTTCAGGGGGGACACATTTAAGCGCGACACCGGGGGTAGGAACTAAAAAACGGGGGTAGGAACCAAAAAAACGGGCCCCCGTTTCCGGGGGGACCCCTTTAAGCGCGACACCGGGGGTAGGAACCAAAAAACGGGGGTAGGAACCAAAAAAAACGGGCCCCCCTTTCCGGGGGGACCAATTTAAGCGCGACACCGGGGGTAGGAACCAAAAAACGGGGGTAGGAACCAAAAAAAACCGGCCCCCGTTTCCGGGGGGACCCATTTAATCGCGACACCGGGGGTAGGAACCAAAAAACGGGGGTAGGAACCAAAAAAAAGGGCCCCCGTTTCCGGGGGGACCCATTTAAGCGCGACACCGGGGGTAGGAACCAAAAAAAGGGGGTAGGAACCAAAAAAACGGGCCCCCGTTTCCGGGGGGACCCATTTAAGCGCGTCACCGGGGGTAGGAACCAAAAAACGGGGGTAGGAACCAAAAAAATGGGCCCCCGTTTCCGGGGGGACCCATTTAAGCGCGACACCGGGGGTAGGAACCAAAAAACGGGGGTAGGAACCAAAAAAACGGGTCCCCGTTTCCGGGGGGACCCATTTATGCGCGACACCGGGGGTAGGAACAAAAAAACGGGGGTAGGAACCAAAAAAACGGGCCCCCGTTTCCGGGGGGACCCATTTAAGAGCGACACAGGGGTAGGAACCAAAAAACGGGGGTAGGAACCAAAAAAACGGGCCCCCGTTTCCGGGGGGACCCATTTAAGCGCGACACCGGGGGTAGGAACCAAAAAACGGGGGTAGGAACCAAAAAAACGGGCCCCCGTTTCCGGGGGGACCCATTTAAGCGCGACACCGGGGGTAGGAACCAAAAAACGGGGGTAGGAACCAAAAAAACGGGCCCCCGTTTCAGGGGGGACCCATTTAAGCGCGACACCGGGGGTAGGAACCAAAAAACTGGGGTAGGAAACAAAAAAACGGGCCCCCGTTTCCGGGGGGACCCATTTAAGCGCGTCACCGGGGGTAGGAACCAAAAAACGGGGGTAGGAACGAAAAAAATGGGCCCCCGTTTCCGGGGGGACCCATTTAAGCGCGACACCGGGGGTAGGAACCAAAAAACGGGGGTAGGAACCAAAAAAACGGGCCCCCGTTTCCGGGGGGACCCATTTAAGCGCGACACCGGGGTTATGAACCAAAAAACCGGGGTAGGAACCAAAAAAACGGGCCCCCGTTTCCGGGGGGACCCATTTAAGCGCGACACCGGGGGTAGGAATCAAAAAACGGGGGTAGGAACCAAAAAAACGGGCCCCCGTTTCCGGGGGGAACCATTGAAGCGCGTCACCGGGGGTAGGAACCAAAAAACGGGGGTAGGAACCAAAAAAACGGGCCCCCGTTTCCTTGGGGACCCATTTAAGCGCGACACCGGGGGTAGGAACCAAAAAATGGGGGTAGGAACCAAAAAAAGGGCCCCTGTTTCCGGGGGGACCCATTTCAGCGCGACACCGGGGGTAGGAAGAAAAAACGGGGTTAGGAACCAAAAAAAGGGGCCCACGTTTCCGGGGGGACCCATTTAAGCGCGACACTGGGGGTAGGAACCAAAAAACGGAGTTAGGAACCAAAAAAACGGGCCCCCGTTTCCGGGAGGACCCATTTAAGCGCGACACCGGGGGGTAGGAAGCAAAAAACTGGGCTAGGAACCAAAGAAACGGGCCCCGTTTCCGGGGGGACCCATTTAAGCGCGACACCGGGGGTAGGAACCAAAAGCACGGGCCCCCGTTTCCGGTAGGACCCATTTAAGCGTGACACCGGGGGTAGGAACCAAAAAACGGGGTAGGAACCAAAGAAACGGGCCCCCGTTTCCGGGGGACCCATTTAATCGCGACACCGGGGGTAGGAACCAAAAAAGGGGGGTAGGAACCAAAAAAACGGGCCCCCGTTTCCGGGGGGACCCATTTAAGCGCGACACCGGGGGTAGGAACCAAAAAACGGGGGTAGGAACCAAAAAAACGGGCCTCCGTTTCCGGGGGGACCCATTGAAGCGCGACACCGGGGGTAGGAAGCAAAAAACGGGGGTAGGAACCAAAAAAACGGGCCCCCGTTTCCGGGGGGACCCATTTAAGCGCGACACCGGGGGTAGGAACCAAAAAACGGGGGTAGGAACCAAAAAAACGGGCCCCCGTTTCCGGGGGGACCCATTTAAGCGCGACACCGGGGGTAGGAACCAAAAAACGGGGGTAGGAACCAAAAAAACGGGCCCCCGGTTCCGGGGGGACCCATTTAAGCGCGACACCGGGGGTAGGAACCAAAAAACGGGGGTAGGAACCAAAAAAACGGGCCCCCGTTTCCGGGGGGACCCATTTAAGCGCGTCACCGGGGGTAGGAACCAAAAAACGGGGGTAGGAACCAAAAAAATGGGCCCCCGTTTCCGGGGGGACCCATTTAAGCGCGACACCGGGGGTAGGAACCAAAAAATGGGGGTAGGAACCAAAAAAACGGGTCCCCGTTTCCGGGGGGACCCATTTAAGCGCGACACCGGGGGTAGGAACCAAAAAACGGGGGTAGGAACCAAAAAAACGGGCCCCCGTTTCCGGGGGGACCCATTTAAGAGCGACACAGGGGTAGGAACCAAAAAACGGGGGTAGGAACCAAAAAAACGGGCCCCCGTTTCCGGGGGGACCCATTTAAGCGCGACACCGGGGGTAGGAACCAAAAAACGGGGGTAGGAACCAAAAAAACGGGCCCCCGTTTCCGGGGGGACCCATTTAAGCGCGACACCGGGGGTAGGAACCAAAAAACGGGGGTAGGAACCAAAAAAACGGGCCCCCGTTTCAGGGGGGACCCATTTAAGCGCGACACCGGGGGTAGGAACCAAAAAACTGGGGTAGGAACCAAAAAAACGGGCCCCCGTTTCCGGGGGGACCCATTTAAGCGCGTCACCGGGGGTAGGAACCAAAAAACGGGGTAGGAACGAAAAAAATGGGCCCCCGTTTCCGGGGGGACCCATTTATTGCGACACCGGGGGTAGGAACCAAAAAACGGGGGTAGGAACCAAAAAAACGGGCCCCCGTTTCCGGGGGGACCCATTTAAGCGCGACACCGGGGTTATGAACCAAAAAACCGGGGTAGGAACCAAAAAAACGGGCCCCCGTTTCCGGGGGGACCCATTTAAGCGCGACACCGGGGGTAGGAACCAAAAAACGGGGGTAGGAACCAAAAAAAACGGGCCCCCGTTTCCGGGGGGACCCATTTAAGAGCGACACAGGGGTAGGAACCAAAAAACGGGGGTAGGAACCAAAAAAACGGGCCCCCGTTTCCGGGGGGACCCATTTAAGCGCGACACCGGGGGTAGGAACCAAAAAACGGGGGTAGGAACCAAAAAAACGGGCCCCCGTTTCCGGGGGGACCCATTTAAGCGCGACACCGGGGGTAGGAACCAAAAAACGGGGGTAGGAACCAAAAAAACGGGCCCCCGTTTCCGGGGGGACCCATTTAAGCGCGACACCGGGGGTAGGAACCAAAAAACGGGGGTAGGAACCAAAAAAACGGGCCCCCGTTTCCGGGGGGACCCATTTAAGCGCGTCACCGGGGGTAGGAACCAAAAAACGGGGGTAGGAACGAAAAAAACGGGCCCCCGTTTCCGGGGGGACCCATTTAAGCGCGACACCGGGGGTAGGAACCAAAAAACGGGGGTAGGAACCAAAAAAACGGGCCCCGTTTCAGGGGGGACACATTTAAGCGCGACACCGGGGGTAGGAACTAAAAAACGGGGGTAGGAACCAAAAAAACGGGCCCCCGTTTCCGGGGGGACCCATTTAAGCGCGACACCGGGGGTAGGAACCAAAAAACGGGGGTAGGAACCAAAAAAAAACGGGCCCCCCTTTCCGGGGGGACCAATTTAAGCGCGACACCGGGGGTAGGAACCAAAAAACGGGGGTAGGAACCAAAAAAACCGGCCCCCGTTTCCGGGGGGACCCATTTAATCGCGACACCGGGGGTAGGAACCAAAAAACGGGGGTAGGAACCAAAAAAACGGGCCCCCGTTTCCGGGGGGACCCATTTAAGCGCGACACCGGGGGTAGGAACCAAAAAATGGGGGTAGGAACCAAAAAAACGGGCCCCCGTTTCCGGGGGGACCCATTTAAGCGCGTCACCGGGGGTAGGAACCAAAAAACGGGGGTAGGAACCAAAAAAATGGGCCCCCGTTTCCGGGGGGACCCATTTAAGCGCGACACCGGGGGTAGGAACCAAAAAATGGGGGTAGGAACCAAAAAAACGGGTCCCCGTTTCCGGGGGGACCCATTTATGCGCGACACCGGGGGTAGGAACAAAAAAACGGGGGTAGGAACCAAAAAAACGGGCCCCCGTTTCCGGGGGGACCCATTTAAGAGCGACACAGGGGTAGGAACCAAAAAACGGGGGTAGGAACCAAAAAAACGGGCCCCCGTTTCCGGGGGGACCCATTTAAGCGCGACACCGGGGGTAGGAACCAAAAAACGGGGGTAGGAACCAAAAAAACGGGCCCCCGTTTCCGGGGGGACCCATTTAAGCGCGACACCGGGGGTAGGAACCAAAAAACGGGGGTAGGAACCAAAAAAACGGGCCCCCGTTTCAGGGGGGACCCATTTAAGCGCGACACCGGGGGTAGGAACCAAAAAACTGGGGTAGGAAACAAAAAAACGGGCCCCCGTTTCCGGGGGGACCCATTTAAGCGCGTCACCGGGGGTAGGAACCAAAAAACGGGGGTAGGAACGAAAAAAATGGGCCCCCGTTTCCGGGGGGACCCATTTAAGCGCGACACCGGGGGTAGGAACCAAAAAACGGGGGTAGGAACCAAAAAAACGGGCCCCCGTTTCCGGGGGGACCCATTTAAGCGCGACACCGGGGTTATGAACCAAAAAACCGGGGTAGGAACCAAAAAAACGGGCCCCCGTTTCCGGGGGGACCCATTTAAGCGCGACACCGGGGGTAGGAACCAAAAAACGGGGGTAGGAACCAAAAAAACGGGCCCCCGTTTCCGGGGGGAACCATTGAAGCGCGTCACCGGGGGTAGGAACCAAAAAACGGGGGTAGGAACCAAAAAAACGGGCCCCCGTTTCCTTGGGGACCCATTTAAGCGCGACACCGGGGGTAGGAACCAAAAAATGGGGGTAGGAACCAAAAAAAGGGCCCCTGTTTCCGGGGGTACCCATTTCAGCGCGACACCGGGGGTAGGAACAAAAAACGGGGTTAGGAACCAAAAAAAGGGGCCCACGTTTCCGGGGGGACCCATTTAAGCGCGACACTGGGGGTAGGAACCAAAAAACGGAGTTAGGAACCAAAAAAAACGGGCCCCCGTTTCCGGGAGGACCCATTTAAGCGCGACACCGGGGGGTAGGAAGCAAAAAACTGGGCTAGGAACCAAAGAAACGGGCCCCGTTTCCGGGGGGACCCATTTAAGCGCGACACCGGGGGTAGGAACCAAAAGCACGGGCCCCCGTTTCCGGTAGGACCCATTTAAGCGTGACACCGGGGGTAGGAACCAAAAAACGGGGTAGGAACCAAAGAAACGGGCCCCCGTTTCCGGGGGACCCATTTAATCGCGACACCGGGGGTAGGAACCAAAAAAGGGGGGTAGGAACCAAAAAAACGGGCCCCCGTTTCCGGGGGGACCCATTTAAGCGCGACACCGGGGGTAGGAACCAAAAAACGGGGGTAGGAACCAAAAAAACGGGCCCCCGTTTCCGGGGGGACCCATTTAAGCGCGACACCGGGGGTAGGAACCAAAAAATGGGGGTAGGAACCAAAAAAACGGGCCCCCGTTTCCGGGGGGACCCATTTAAGCGCGTCACCGGGGGTAGGAACCAAAAAACGGGGGTAGGAACCAAAAAAATGGGCCCCCGTTTCCGGGGGGACCCATTTAAGCGCGACACCGGGGGTAGGAACCAAAAAATGGGGGTAGGAACCAAAAAAACGGGTCCCCGTTTCCGGGGGGACCCATTTATGCGCGACACCGGGGGTAGGAACAAAAAAACGGGGGTAGGAACCAAAAAAACGGGCCCCCGTTTCCGGGGGGACCCATTTAAGAGCGACACAGGGGTAGGAACCAAAAAACGGGGGTAGGAACCAAAAAAACGGGCCCCCGTTTCCGGGGGGACCCATTTAAGCGCGACACCGGGGGTAGGAACCAAAAAACGGGGGTAGGAACCAAAAAAACGGGCCCCCGTTTCCGGGGGGACCCATTTAAGCGCGACACCGGGGGTAGGAACCAAAAAACGGGGGTAGGAACCAAAAAAACGGGCCCCCGTTTCAGGGGGGACCCATTTAAGCGCGACACCGGGGGTAGGAACCAAAAAACTGGGGTAGGAAACAAAAAAACGGGCCCCCGTTTCCGGGGGACCCATTTAAGCGCGTCACCGGGGGTAGGAACCAAAAAACGGGGGTAGGAACGAAAAAAATGGGCCCCCGTTTCCGGGGGGACCCATTTAAGCGCGACACCGGGGGTAGGAACCAAAAAACGGGGGTAGGAACCAAAAAAACGGGCCCCCGTTTCCGGGGGGACCCATTTAAGCGCGACACCGGGGTTATGAACCAAAAAACCGGGGTAGGAACCAAAAAAACGGGCCCCCGTTTCCGGGGGGACCCATTTAAGCGCGACACCGGGGGTAGGAACCAAAAAACAGGGGTAGGAACCAAAAAAACGGGCCCCCGTTTCCGGGGGGAACCATTGAAGCGCGTCACCGGGGGTAGGAACCAAAAAACGGGGGTAGGAACCAAAAAAACGGGCCCCCGTTTCCTTGGGGACCCATTTAAGCGCGACACCGGGGGTAGGAACCAAAAAATGGGGGTAGGAACCAAAAAAAGGGCCCCTGTTTCCGGGGGTACCCATTTCAGCGCGACACCGGGGGTAGGAACAAAAAACGGGGTTAGGAACCAAAAAAAGGGGCCCACGTTTCCGGGGGGACCCATTTAAGCGCGACACTGGGGGTAGGAACCAAAAAACGGAGTTAGGAACCAAAAAAACGGGCCCCCGTTTCCGGGAGGACCCATTTAAGCGCGACACCGGGGGGTAGGAAGCAAAAAACTGGGCTAGGAACCAAAGAAACGGGCCCCGTTTCCGGGGGGACCCATTTAAGCGCGACACCGGGGGTAGGAACCAAAAGCACGGGCCCCCGTTTCCGGTAGGACCCATTTAAGCGTGACACCGGGGGTAGGAACCAAAAAACGGGGTAGGAACCAAAGAAACGGGCCCCCGTTTCCGGGGGACCCATTTAATCGCGACACCGGGGGTAGGAACCAAAAAAGGGGGGTAGGAACCAAAAAAACGGGCCCCCGTTTCCGGGGGGACCCATTTAAGCGCGGCACCGGGGGTAGGAACCAAAAAACGGGGGTAGGAACCAAAAAAACGGGCCTCCGTTTCCGGGGGGACCCATTGAAGCGCGACACCGGGGGTAGGAAGCAAAAAACGGGGGTAGGAACCAAAAAAACGGGCCCCCGTTTCCGGGGGGACCCATTTAAGCGCGACACCGGGGGTAGGAACCAAAAAACGGGGGTAGGAACCAAAAAAACGGGCCCCCGTTTCCGGGGGGACCCATTTAAGCGCGACACCGGGGGTAGGAACCAAAAAACGGGGGTAGGAACCAAAAAAACGGGCCCCCGGTTCCGGGGGGACCCATTTAAGCGCGACACCGGGGGTAGGAACCAAAAAATGGGGGTAGGAACCAAAAAAACGGGCCCCCGTTTCCGGGGGGACCCATTTAAGCGCGTCACCGGGGGTAGGAACCAAAAAACGGGGGTAGGAACCAAAAAAACGGGCCCCCGTTTCCGGGGGGACCCATTTAAGCGCGACACCGGGGGTAGGAACCAAAAAATGGGGGTAGGAACCAAAAAAACGGGTCCCCGTTTCCGGGGGGACCCATTTAAGCGCGACACCGGGGGTAGGAACCAAAAAACGGGGGTAGGAACCAAAAAAACGGGCCCCCGTTTCCGGGGGGACCCATTTAAGAGCGACACAGGGGTAGGAACCAAAAAACGGGGGTAGGAACCAAAAAAACGGGCCCCCGTTTCCGGGGGGACCCATTTAAGCGCGACACCGGGGGTAGGAACCAAAAAACGGGGGTAGGAACCAAAAAAACGGGCCCCCGTTTCCGGGGGGACCCATTTAAGCGCGACACCGGGGGTAGGAACCAAAAAACGGGGGTAGGAACCAAAAAAACGGGCCCCCGTTTCAGGGGGGACCCATTTAAGCGCGACACCGGGGGTAGGAACCAAAAAACTGGGGTAGGAACCAAAAAAAACGGGCCCCCGTTTCCGGGGGGACCCATTTAAGCGCGTCACCGGGGGTAGGAACCAAAAAACGGGGGTAGGAACGAAAAAAATGGGCCCCCGTTTCCGGGGGGACCCATTTATTGCGACACCGGGGGTAGGAACCAAAAAACGGGGGTAGGAACCAAAAAAACGGGCCCCCGTTTCCGGGGGGACCCATTTAAGCGCGACACCGGGGTTATGAACCAAAAAACCGGGGTAGGAACCAAAAAAACGGGCCCCCGTTTCCGGGGGGACCCATTTAAGCGCGACACCGGGGGTAGGAACCAAAAAACGGGGGTAGGAACCAAAAAAACGGGCCCCCGTTTCCGGGGGGACCCATTTAAGAGCGACACAGGGGTAGGAACCAAAAAACGGGGGTAGGAACCAAAAAAACGGGCCCCCGTTTCCGGGGGGACCCATTTAAGCGCGACACCGGGGGTAGGAACCAAAAAACGGGGGTAGGAACCAAAAAAACGGGCCCCCGTTTCCGGGGGGACCCATTTAAGCGCGACACCGGGGGTAGGAACCAAAAAACGGGGGTAGGAACCAAAAAAACGGGCCCCCGTTTCCGGGGGGACCCATTTAAGCGCGACACCGGGGGTAGGAACCAAAAAACGGGGGTAGGAACCAAAAAAACGGGCCCCGTTTCCGGGGGGACCCATTTAAGCGCGTCACCGGGGGTAGGAACCAAAAAACGGGGGTAGGAACGAAAAAAACGGGCCCCCGTTTCCGGGGGGACCCATTTAAGCGCGACACCGGGGGTAGGAACCAAAAAACGGGGGTAGGAACCAAAAGAACGGGCCCCCGTTTCCGGGGGGACCCATTGAAGCGCGACACCGGGGTTATGAACCAAAAAACCGGGGTAGGAACCAAAAAAACGGGCCCCCGTTTCCGGGGGGACCCATTTAAGCGCGACACTGGGGGTAGGAACCAAAAAACGGGGGTAGGAACCAAAAAAACGGGCCCCCGTTTCCGGGGGGACCCATTTAAGAGCGCACAGGGGTAGGAACCAAAAAACGGGGGTAGGAGCCAAAAAAACGGGCCCCCGTTTCCGGGGGGACCCATTTAAGCGCGACACCGGGGGTAGGAACCAAAAAACGGGGGTAGGAACCAAAAAAACGGGCCCCCGTTTCAGGGGGGACACATTTAAGCGCGACACCGGGGGTAGGAACTAAAAAACGGGGGTAGGAACCAAAAAAACGGGCCCCCGTTTCCGGGGGGACCCATTTAAGCGCGACACCGGGGGTAGGAACCAAAAAACGGGGGTAGGAACCAAAAAAAACGGGCCCCCCTTTCCGGGGGGACCAATTAAAGCGCGACACGGGTAGGACCGAAAAAAACGGGGGTAGGAACCAAAAAAACCGGCCCCCGTTTCCGGGGGGACCCATTTAAGCGCGACGACCCGGGGTAGGAACCAAAAAACGGGGGTAGGAACCAAAAAAACGGGCCCCCGTTTCCGGGGGACCCATTTAAGCGCGACACCGGGGGTAGGAACCAAAAAACGGGGGTAGGAACCAAAAAAACCGGCCTCCGTTTCCGGGGGGACCCATTGAAGCGCGACACCGGGGGTAGGAAGCAAAAAACGGGGGTAGGAACCAAAAAAACGGGCCCCGTTTCCGGGGGAACCCATTTAAGCGCGACACCGGGGTAGGAACCAAAAAACGGGCCCCCGTTTCCGGGGGGACCCATTTAAGCGCGACACCGGGGGTAGGACCAAAAAACGGGGGTAGGAACCAAAAAACGGGCCCCCGGTTCCGGGGGGACCCATTTAAGCGCGACACCGGGGGTAGGAACCAAAAAATGGGGGTAGGAACCAAAAAAACGGGCCCCCGTTTCCGGGGGGACCCATTTAAGCGCGTCACCGGGGGTAGGAACCAAAAAACGGGGGTAGGAACCAAAAAAATGGGCCCCCGTTTCCGGGGGGACCCATTTAAGCGCGACACCGGGGGTAGGAAACAAAAAATGGGGGTAGGAACCAAAAAAACGGGCCCCCGTTTCCGGGGGGACCCATTTAAGCGCCGGACAAAAACCGGGGGTAGGAACCAAAACGGGGTAGACCAAAAACGGGCCCCCGTTTCCGGGGG
This sequence comes from Alligator mississippiensis, assembly GCF_030867095.1. NCBI lineage: Eukaryota > Metazoa > Chordata > Crocodylia > Alligatoridae > Alligator > Alligator mississippiensis. The sequence goes on along the minus strand of NC_081833.1, from coordinate 42,586,983 downwards.
GACCCATTTAAGCGCGACACCGGGGGGTAGGAAAAAAAAAAACGGGGTAGGAACCAAAAAAAACGGACCCCCGTTTCCGGGGGGACCCATTTAAGCGCGACACCGGGGGTAGGAACCAAAAAACGGGGGTAGGAACCAAAAAAACGGGCCCCCGTTTCTGGGGGGACCCATTTAAGCGCGACACCGGGGGTAGGAACCAAAAAACGGGGGTAGGAACCAAAAAAACGGGCCCCCGTTTCCGGTTGGATCCATTTAAGCGCGACACCGGGGGTAGGAACCAAAAAACGGGGGTAGGAACCAAAAAAACGGGCCCCCGTTTCCGGGGGACCCATTTAAGCGCAACACCGGGGGTAGGAACCAAAAAACGGGGGTAGGAACCAAAAAAAACGGGCCCCCGTTTCCGGGGGGACCCATTTAAGCGCGACACCGGGGGTAGGAACCAAAAAACGGGGGTAGGAACCAGAAAAACGGGCCCCCGTTTCCGGGGGGACCCATTTAAGCGCGACACGGGGGTAGGAACCAAAAACGGGGGTAGGAACCAAAAACACGGGCCCCCGTTTCCGGGGGGACCCATTTAAGCGCGACACCGAGGGTAGGAACCAAAAAACGGGGGTAGGAACCAAAAAAACGGGCCCCGTTTCCGGGGGGACCCATTGAAGCGCGACACCGGGGTAGGAACCAAAAAACGGGGGTAGGAACCAAAAAAACGGGCCCCCGTTTCCGGGAAAACCCATTTAAGCGCGACACCGGGGGTAGGAAGCAAAAAAGGGGGGTAGGAACCAAAAAAACGGGCCCCCGTTTCCGGGGGACCCATTTAAGCGCGACACTGGGGGTAGGAACCAAAAAACGGGGGTAGGAACCAAAAAAACGGGCCCCCGTTTCCGGGGGGACCCATTTAAGAGCGACACAGGGGTAGGAACCAAAAAAGGGGGGTAGGAACCAAAAAAACGGGCCCCCGTTTCCGGGGGGACCCATTTAAGCGCGACACCGGGGGTAGGATCAAAAAAGGGGGGTAGGAACCAAAAAACGGGCCCCCGTTTCCGGGGGGACCCATTTAAGCGCGACACCGGGGTAGTAACCAAAAAACGGGGGTAGGAACCAAAAAAACGGGCCCCCGTTTCCGGGGGGACCCATTTAAGAGCGACACAGGGGTAGGAACCAAAAAACGGGGGTAGGAACCAAAAAAACGGGCCCCCGTTTCCGGGGGGACCCATTTAAGCGCGACACCGGGGGTAGGAACCAAAAAACGGGGGTACGAACCAAAAAAACGGGCCCCCGTTTCCGGGGGGACCCATTTAAGCGCGACACCGGGGGTAGGAACCAAAAAACGGGGGTAGGAACCAAAAAAAACGGGCCCCCGTTTCCGGGGGGACCCATTTAAGCGCGACACCGGGGGTAGGAACCAAAAAACGGGGGTAGGAACCAAAAAAACGGGCCCCCGTTTCCGGGGGGACCCATTTAAGCGCGTCACCGGGGGTAGGAACCAAAAAACGGGGGTAGGAACGAAAAAAACGGGCCCCCGTTTCCGGGGGGACCCATTTAAGCGCGACACCGGGGGTAGGAACCAAAAAACGGGGGTAGGAACCAAAAAAACGGGCCCCCGTTTCCGGGGGGACCCATTGAAGCGCGACACCGGGGTTATGAACCAAAAAACCGGGGTAGGAACCAAAAAAACGGGCCCCCGTTTCCGGGGGGACCCATTTAAGCGCGACACTGGGGGTAGGAACCAAAAAACGGGGGTAGGAAACAAAAAAACGGGCCCCCGTTTCCGGGGGGACCCATTTAAGAGCGACACAGGGGTAGGAACCAAAAAACGGGGGTAGGAACCAAAAAAACGGGCCCCCGTTTCCGGGGGGACCCATTTAAGCGCGGCACCGGGGGTAGGAACCAAAAAACGGGGTAAGAACCAAAAAAACGGGCCCCCGTTTCAGGGGGGACACATTTAAGCGCGACACCGGGGGTAGGATCTAAAAAACGGGGTAGGAACCAAAAAAACGGGCCCCCGTTTCTGGGGGGACCCATTTAAGCGCGACACCGGGGGTAGGAACCAAAAAACGGGGGTAGGAACCAAAAAAACCGGCCTCTGTTTCCAGGGGGACCCATTGAAGCGCGACACCGGGGGTAGGAAGCAAAAAACGGGGGTAGGAACCAAAAAAACGGGCCCCCGTTTCCGGGGGGACCCATTTAAGCGCGACACCGGGGGTAGGAACCAAAAAACGGGCCCCCGTTTCCGGGGGGACCCATTTAAGCGCGACACCGGGGGTAGGAACCAAAAAAAACGGGGGTAGGAACCAAAAAAACGGGCCCCCGGTTCCGGGGGGACCCATTTAAGCGCGACACCGGGGGTAGGAACCAAAAAATGGGGGTAGGAACCAAAAAAACGGGCCCCCGTTTCCGGGGGGACCCATTTAAGCGCGTCACCGGGGGTAGGAACCAAAAAACGGGTGGGAACCAAAAAAACGGGCCCCCGTTTCCGGGGGGACCCATTTAAGCGCGACACCGGGGGTAGGAACCAAAAAACGGGGGTAGGAACCAAAAAAACGGGCCCCCGTTTCCGGGGGGACCCATTTAAGCGCGACACCGGTGGGTAGGAAAAAAAAAAACGGGGGTAGGAACCAAAAAAACGGACCCCCGTTTCCGGGGGGACCCATTTAAGCGCGACACCGGGGGTAGGAACCAAAAAACGGGGGTAGGAACCAAAAAAACGGGCCCCCGTTTCTGGGGGGACCCATTTAAGCGCGACACCGGGGGTAGGAACCAAAAAACGGGGGTAGGAACCAAAAAAAACGGGCCCCCGTTTCCGGTTGGACCCATTTAAGCGCGACACCGGGGGTAGGAACCAAAAAACGGGGGTAGGAACCAAAAAAACGGGCCCCCGTTTCCGGGGGGACCCATTTAAGCGCAACACCGGGGGTAGGAACCAAAAAACGGGGGTAGGAACCAAAAAAAACGGGCCCCCGTTTCCGGGGGGACCCATTTAAGCGCGACACCGGGGGTAGGAACCAAAAAACGGGGGTAGGAACCAGAAAAACGGGCCCCCGTTTCCGGGGGGACCCATTTAAGCGCGACACGGGGGTAGGAACCAAAAAACGGGGGTAGGAACCAAAAACACGGGCCCCCGTTTCCGGGGGGACCCATTTAAGCGCGACACCGAGGGTAGGAACCAAAAAACGGGGGTAGGAACCAAAAAAACGGGCCCCCGTTTCCGGGGGGACCCATTGAAGCGCGACACCGGGGGTAGGAACCAAAAAACGGGGGTAGGAACCAAAAAAACGGGCCCCCGTTTCCGGGGAGACCCATTTAAGCGCGACACCGGGTGTAGGAACCAAAAAACGGGGGTAGGAACCAAAAACACAGGCCCCCGTTTCCGTTGGGACCAATTTAAGCGCGACACCGGGGGTAGGAACCAAAAAACGGGGGTAGGAACCAAAAAAACGGGCCCCCGTTTCCGGGGGGACCCATTTAAGCGCGACACCGGGGGTAGGAACAAAAAAACGGGGGTAGGAACTAAAAAAACGGGCCCCCGTTTCCGGGGGGACCCATTTAAGCGCGACACCGGGGGTAGGAACCAAAAAATGGGGATAGGAACCAAAAACACGGGCCCCCGTTTCCGTTGGGACCCATTTAAGCGCGACACCGGGGGTAGGAACCAAAAAACGGGGGTAGGAACCAAAAAAACGGGCCCCCGTTTCCGGGGGGACCCATTTAAGCGCGACACCGGGGATAGGAACCAAAAAACGGGGATAGGAACCAAAAAAACAGGCCCCCGTTTCCGGGGGGACCCATTTAAGCGCGACACAGGGGGTAGGAACCAAAAAACGGGGGTAGGAACCAAAAAAACGGGCCCCCGTTTCTGGGGGGACCCATTTAAGCGCGACACCGGGGGTAGGAACCAAAAAACGGGGGTAGGAACCAAAAAAACGGGCCCCCGTTTCCGGTTGGACCCATTTAAGCGTGACACCGGGGGTAGGAACCAAAAAACGGGGGTAGGAACCAAAAAAACGGGCCCCCGTTTCCGGGGGGACCCATTTAAGCGCAACACCGGGGGTAGGAACCAAAAAACGGGGGTAGGAACCAAAAAAAACGGGCCCCCGTTTCCGGGGGGACCAATTTAAGCGCGACACCGGGGGTAGGAACCAAAAAACGGGGGTAGGAACCAGAAAAACGGGCCCCCGTTTCCGGGGGGACCCATTTAAGCGCGACACGGGGGTAGGAACCAAAAAACGGGGGTAGGAACCAAAAACACGGGCCCCCGTTTCCGGGGGGACCCATTTAAGCGCGACACCGAGGGTAGGAACCAAAAAACGGGGGTAGGAACCAAAAAAACGGGCCCCCGTTTCCGGGGGGACCCATTGAAGCGCGACACCGGGGGTAGGAACCAAAAAACGGGGGTAGGAACCAAAAAAACCGGCCTCTGTTTCCGGGGGGACCCATTGAAGCGCGACACCGGGGGTAGGAAGCAAAAAACGGGGGTAGGAACCAAAAAAACGGGCCCCCGTTTCCGGGGGGACCCATTTAAGCGCGACACCGGGGGTAGGAACCAAAAAACGGGCCCCCGTTTCCGGGGGGACCCATTTAAGCGCGACACCGGGGGTAGGAACCAAAAAACGGGGGTAGGAACCAAAAAAACGGGCCCCCGGTTCCGGGGGGACCCATTTAAGCGCGACACCGGGGGTAGGAACCAAAAAATGGGGGTAGGAACCAAAAAAACGGGCCCCCGTTTCCGGGGGGACCCATTTAAGCGCGTCACCGGGGGTAGGAACCAAAAAACGGGGGTAGGAACCAAAAAAACGGGCCCCCGTTTCCGGGGGGACCCATTTAAGCGCGACACCGGGGGTAGGAACCAAAAAACGGGGGTAGGAACCAAAAAAACGGGCCCCCGTTTCCGGGGGGACCCATTTAAGCGCGACACCGGTGGGTAGGAAAAAAAAAAACGGGGGTAGGAACCAAAAAAACGGACCCCCGTTTCCGGGGGGACCCATTTAAGCGCGACACCGGGGGTAGGAACCAAAAAACGGGGGTAGGAACCAAAAAAACGGGCCCCCGTTTCTGGGGGGACCCATTTAAGCGCGACACCGGGGGTAGGAACCAAAAAACGGGGGTAGGAACCAAAAAAACGGGCCCCCGTTTCCGGTTGGACCCATTTAAGCGCGACACCGGGGGTAGGAACCAAAAAACGGGGGTAGGAACCAAAAAAAACGGGCCCCCGTTTCCGGGGGGACCCATTTAAGCGCAACACCGGGGGTAGGAACCAAAAAACGGGGGTAGGAACCAAAAAAAACGGGCCCCCGTTTCCGGGGGGACCCATTTAAGCGCGACACCGGGGGTAGGAACCAAAAAACGGGGGTAGGAACCAAAAAAACGGGCCCCCGTTTCCGGGGGGACCCATTTAAGCGCGACACCGGGGGTAGGAACCAAAAAACGGGGGTAGGAACCAAAAAAAACGGGCCCCCGTTTCCGGGGGGACCCATTTAAGCGCGACACCGGGGGTAGGAACCAAAAAACGGGGGTAGGAACCAAAAAAACGGGCCCCCGTTTCCGGGGGGACCCATTTAAGCGCGTCACCGGGGGTAGGAACCAAAAAACGGGGGTAGGAACGAAAAAAACGGGCCCCCGTTTCCGGGGGGACCCATTTAAGCGCGACACCGGGGGTAGGAACCAAAAAACGGGGGTAGGAACCAAAAAAACGGGCCCCCGTTTCCGGGGGGACCCATTGAAGCGCGACACCGGGGTTATGAACCAAAAAACCGGGGTAGGAACCAAAAAACGGGCCCCCGTTTCCGGGGGGACCCATTTAAGCGCGACACTGGGGGTAGGAACCAAAAAACGGGGGTAGGAACCAAAAAAACGGGCCCCCGTTTCCGGGGGGACCCATTTAAGAGCGACACAGGGGTAGGAACCAAAAAACGGGGGTAGGAACCAAAAAAACGGGCCCCCGTTTCCGGGGGGACCCATTTAAGCGCGGCACCGGGGGTAGGAACCAAAAAACGGGGTAAGAACCAAAAAAACGGGCCCCCGTTTCAGGGGGACACATTTAAGCGCGACACCGGGGGTAGGATCTAAAAAACGGGGGTAGGAACCAAAAAAACGGGCCCCCGTTTCTGGGGGGACCCATTTAAGCGCGACACCGGGGGTAGGAACCAAAAAACGGGGGTAGGAACCAAAAAAACCGGCCTCTGTTTCCAGGGGGACCCATTGAAGCGCGACACCGGGGGTAGGAAGCAAAAAACGGGGGTAGGAACCAAAAAAACGGGCCCCCGTTTCCGGGGGGACCCATTTAAGCGCGACACCGGGGGTAGGAACCAAAAAACGGGCCCCCGTTTCCGGGGGGACCCATTTAAGCGCGACACCGGGGGTAGGAACCAAAAAAACGGGGGTAGGAACCAAAAAAACGGGCCCCCGGTTCCGGGGGGACCCATTTAAGCGCGACACCGGGGGTAGGAACCAAAAAATGGGGGTAGGAACCAAAAAAAACGGGCCCCCGTTTCCGGGGGGACCCATTTAAGCGCGTCACCGGGGGTAGGAACCAAAAAACGGGGGTAGGAACCAAAAAAACGGGCCCCCGTTTCCGGGGGGACCCATTTAAGCGCGACACCGGGGGTAGGAACCAAAAAACGGGGGTAGGAACCAAAAAAACGGGCCCCCGTTTCCGGGGGACCCATTTAAGCGCGACACCGGTGGGTAGGAAAAAAAAAAACGGGGGTAGGAACCAAAAAAACGGACCCCCGTTTCCGGGGGGACCCATTTAAGCGCGACACCGGGGGTAGGAACCAAAAAACGGGGGTAGGAACCAAAAAAACGGGCCCCCGTTTCTGGGGGGACCCATTTAAGCGCGACACCGGGGGTAGGAACCAAAAAACGGGGGTAGGAACCAAAAAAACGGGCCCCCGTTTCCGGTTGGACCCATTTAAGCGCGACACCGGGGGTAGGAACCAAAAAACGGGGGTAGGAACCAAAAAAACGGGCCCCCGTTTCCGGGGGGACCCATTTAAGCGCAACACCGGGGGTAGGAACCAAAAAACGGGGGTAGGAACCAAAAAAAACGGGCCCCCGTTTCCGGGGGGACCCATTTAAGCGCGACACCGGGGGTAGGAACCAAAAAACGGGGGTAGGAACCAGAAAAACGGGCCCCCGTTTCCGGGGGGACCCATTTAAGCGCGACACGGGGGTAGGAACCAAAAAACGGGGGTAGGAACCAAAAACACGGGCCCCCGTTTCCGGGGGGACCCATTTAAGCGCGACACCGAGGGTAGGAACCAAAAAACGGGGGTAGGAACCAAAAAAAACGGGCCCCCGTTTCCGGGGGGACCCATTGAAGCGCGACACCGGGGGTAGGAACCAAAAAACGGGGGTAGGAACCAAAAAAACGGGCCCCCGTTTCCGGGGAGACCCATTTAAGCGCGACACCGGGTGTAGGAACCAAAAAACGGGGGTAGGAACCAAAAACACAGGCCCCGTTTCCGTTGGGACCAATTTAAGCGCGACACCGGGGGTAGGAACCAAAAAACGGGGGTAGGAACCAAAAAAACGGGCCCCCGTTTCCGGGGGGACCCATTTAAGCGCGACACCGGGGGTAGGAACAAAAAAACGGGGGTAGGAACTAAAAAAACGGGGCCCCCGTTTCCGGGGGGACCCATTTAAGCGCGACACCGGGGGTAGGAACCAAAAAATGGGGATAGGAACCAAAAACACGGGCCCCCGTTTCCGTTGGGACCCATTTAAGCGCGACACCGGGGGTAGGAACCAAAAAACGGGGGTAGGAACCAAAAAAACGGGCCCCCGTTTCCGGGGGGACCCATTTAAGCGCGACACCGGGGATAGGAACCAAAAAACGGGGATAGGAACCAAAAAAACAGGCCCCCGTTTCCGGGGGGACCCATTTAAGCGCGACACCGGGGGTAGGAACCAAAAAACGGGGGTAGGAACCAAAAAAACGGGCCCCCGTTTCTGGGGGGACCCATTTAAGCGCGACACCGGGGGTAGGAACCAAAAAACGGGGGTAGGAACCAAAAAAAACGGGCCCCCGTTTCCGGATGGACCCATTTAAGCGTGACACCGGGGGTAGGAACCAAAAAACGGGGGTAGGAACCAAAAAAACGGGCCCCCGTTTCCGGGGGGACCCATTTAAGCGCAACACCGGGGGTAGGAACCAAAAAACGGGGGTAGGAACCAAAAAAAACGGGCCCCCGTTTCCGGGGGGACCAATTTAAGCGCGACACCGGGGGTAGGAACCAAAAAACGGGGGTAGGAACCAGAAAAACGGGCCCCCGTTTCCGGGGGGACCCATTTAAGCGCGACACGGGGGTAGGAACCAAAAAACGGGGGTAGGAACCAAAAACACGGGCCCCCGTTTCCGGGGGGACCCATTTAAGCGCGACACCGAGGGTAGGAACCAAAAAAACGGGGGTAGGAACCAAAAAAACGGGCCCCCGTTTCCGGGGGGACCCATTGAAGCGCGACACCGGGGGTAGGAACCAAAAAACGGGGGTAGGAACCAAAAAAACCGGCCTCTGTTTCCGGGGGGACCCATTGAAGCGCGACACCGGGGGTAGGAAGCAAAAAACGGGGGTAGGAACCAAAAAAACGGGCCCCCGTTTCCGGGGGGACCCATTTAAGCGCGACACCGGGGGTAGGAACCAAAAAACGGGCCCCCGTTTCCGGGGGGACCCATTTAAGCGCGACACCGGGGGTAGGAACCAAAAAACGGGGGTAGGAACCAAAAAAACGGGCCCCCGGTTCCGGGGGGACCCATTTAAGCGCGACACCGGGGGTAGGAACCAAAAAATGGGGGTAGGAACCAAAAAAACGGGCCCCCGTTTCCGGGGGGACCCATTTAAGCGCGTCACCGGGGGTAGGAACCAAAAAACGGGGGTAGGAACCAAAAAAACGGGCCCCCGTTTCCGGGGGGACCCATTTAAGCGCGACACCGGGGGTAGGAACCAAAAAACGGGGGTAGGAACCAAAAAAACGGGCCCCCGTTTCCGGGGGGACCCATTTAAGCGCGACACCGGTGGGTAGGAAAAAAAAAAACGGGGGTAGGAACCAAAAAAAACGGACCCCCGTTTCCGGGGGGACCCATTTAAGCGCGACACCGGGGGTAGGAACCAAAAAACGGGGGTAGGAACCAAAAAAACGGGCCCCCGTTTCTGGGGGGACCCATTTAAGCGCGACACCGGGGGTAGGAACCAAAAAACGGGGGTAGGAACCAAAAAAACGGGCCCCCGTTTCCGGTTGGACCCATTTAAGCGCGACACCGGGGGTAGGAACCAAAAAACGGGGGTAGGAACCAAAAAAACGGGCCCCCGTTTCCGGGGGGACCCATTTAAGCGCAACACCGGGGGTAGGAACCAAAAAACGGGGGTAGGAACCAAAAAAAACGGGCCCCCGTTTCCGGGGGGACCCATTTAAGCGCGACACCGGGGGTAGGAACCAAAAAACGGGGGTAGGAACCAGAAAAACGGGCCCCCGTTTCCGGGGGACCCATTTAAGCGCGGCACGGGGGTAGGAACCAAAAAACGGGGGTAGGAACCAAAAACACGGGCCCCCGTTTCCGGGGGGACCCATTTAAGCGCGACACCGAGGGTAGGAACCAAAAAACGGGGGTAGGAACCAAAAAAACGGGCCCCCGTTTCCGGGGGGACCCATTGAAGCGCGACACCGGGGGTAGGAACCAAAAAACGGGGGTAGGAACCAAAAAAACGGGCCCCCGTTTCCGGGGAGACCCATTTAAGCGCGACACCGGGTGTAGGAACCAAAAAACGGGGGTAGGAACCAAAAACACAGGCCCCCGTTTCCGTTGGGACCAATTTAAGCGCGACAA